>NW_015091670.1:167733-168207 GCF_001431845.1 Calidris pugnax | reverse complement strand
CCTTCTTCAGCTTTTTTCTTCAAAGTATTTTCTAAAGGGAAAAAAAAAAAAAACTAAAAAAAAAAACAAAAAAAAAACCCACAGAAATTGCTGTCGTGGTGCATAAACCCTCGCTGCCGCCGCCGCCACGGGCTCCCTTCCCCCAGCCCTGGCTCCCTCCCTCTGGAGGATGTCCTAGGATGCTCTGGGATGCTGTGGGATGCAGTGGGATGCTGCGGGGTGCCCTGGGAAGCTGCAGGATGCTGTGGGATGCTGCAGGATGCCCCAGGATGCTGTGGGATACCCTGGGATGCCCCGGGATGCTGCGGGATTCCTGCCCACACCCCTCAGCCCCCATCCCGGCGGGGCTGGGGCCAGGGTGGGGGCACCCCCCACAGCCCCAGCAGCCACCTCACTCCATCCCCATCCCCGTCCCTGTCTCCATCCGCTCGGGCAGGAGCATTCAGGAGGTGATTTGTAGCGGGGGGGTCTCCG
>NW_015091670.1:167436-167723 GCF_001431845.1 Calidris pugnax | reverse complement strand
GGGGGGGGGGGGGGGGGTGGAGCAGTGGCTGCCGCATTTCAAACCGCATCCCTCCTCCGCACACATTAATCCATTAGGCTCATCCCATCCATCCTTCTGAGGGCTCTATGGTTGGGGTTTTGGGGTTGATTTTTCCCCCCCCCCTCCCAAAAAAAAAACCTTTGAGGGGTTGAGGAGGCATCAGAGGCAGCCGGAGGAATCCGAGGTGGCATCAAGTTCCCCCCCCGCTGCGAGGTTTCTGTCCAGACTGGGAATATTTGTGTGTGTGCCCTCAGGATTTAACCCCC
>NW_015091670.1:166072-167382 GCF_001431845.1 Calidris pugnax | reverse complement strand
CCTTCTTCAGCTTTTTTCTTCAAAGTATTTTCTAAAGGGAAAAAAAAAAAAAACTAAAAAAAAAAACAAAAAAAAAACCCACAGAAATTGCTGTCGTGGTGCATAAACCCTCGCTGCCGCCGCCGCCACGGGCTCCCTTCCCCCAGCCCTGGCTCCCTCCCTGGCAGAGGAGGAGGAGGAGGAGGAGGAGGAAGGGAAGACAGGCTCTTGGCAGCTCGGGCTCCTGGTTTTTCCCCTCCCGGAGGATGCTCCGTGCCGGAGATGGTGGTGCCGGATCGATGCCGTGGGCCCCCCCCTGCCCCGTGCCAGGAGGAAGAGGAGGAAGAGGAGGAGGAGACACCTCTTTGCTCCTTCCTCCCCCTACACAACCAGGGTCCCCCCCATGGTTTTGGGGGTCAGGGAGATGGGGGGCTGGCCCCAAAAAGCCTGTCCCCTGCTCACCCCCAAGGCTTGGAGGGGGGTCTCCTCTCCTCAGGCCCATCCCCCCCCCAAAAAGCTGCACTTCGTCCCCCCCTTCCCTCAACCCCCGCCGTGAAAACGCTGCGCTTTGCTCTTTGGGTGTTTTTTATTTCGAGGCTGGGACACTTCCTCAGCTATTTTCTTCCAATTATTTTCTTAAGGGAAAAGAAAAAAAAACTAAAAAAAAAAAACAAAAAAAAAACCCACAGAAATTGCTGTCGTGGTGCATAAACCCTCGCTGCCGCCGCCGCCACGGGCTCCCTTCCCCCAGCCCTGGCTCCCTCCCTGGCAGAGGAGGAGGAGGAGGAGGAGGAGGAAGGGAAGACAGGCTCTTGGCAGCTCGGGCTCCTGGTTTTTCCCCTCCCGGAGGATGCTCCGTGCCGGAGATGGTGGTGCCGGATCGATGCCGTGGGCCCCCCCCTGCCCCGTGCCAGGAGGAAGAGGAGGAAGAGGAGGAGGAGACACCTCTTTGCTCCTTCCTCCCCCTACACAACCAGGGTCCCCCCCATGGTTTTGGGGGTCAGGGAGATGGGGGGCTGGCCCCAAAAAGCCTGTCCCCTGCTCACCCCCAAGGCTTGGAGGGGGGTCTCCTCTCCTCAGGCCCATCCCCCCCCCAAAAAGCTGCACTTCGTGAGGGTCTGGGTGCTCCTGGGGGGGTCCCCAATGGGGGGACACCCCCCTTCCCCCCCCAGCTTCATTAGCAGGCTGCTGTTTTCCAGCTCATTAACGAAGATCACAGGCTGGCTCTTCCCACCCCCTCCCCCCAACATTTTGCTGCGGTTCCTAAAATCTTCCTTTCCTGCCCCATTTTTTTCCAGGAGGAGGATGTCGATGCAGATCGGAGAGCGTCG
>NW_015091670.1:163623-166058 GCF_001431845.1 Calidris pugnax | reverse complement strand
GATGAGACAGGGATGGGGATGTGATAGGGATGGGAATGGGGACGGGGATGGGGACAGGGATGGGGACAGGGATGGGGACAGGGATGCATCCTCCTGGATTGCAGTCTGGCCCCATCCCTCCCCCCCACTGCTGCTGCAGGGCTGGGGACCCCACTGGAACCCCACAGAAGGGCTGGAGACCCCCCAGTGGTCCCTGATGCAGGGCTGAGGACCCTACTGGACCCCACAGCAGGGCTGGGGACCCCACTGGTCCCTCATTCAGGGCTGGGGACCCCACCAGACCCCACAGCAGGGCTGGGGACCCCCATTAGTCCCTGATGTAGGGCTGGGACCCCAGTGGTCCCTGAAGCAGGGCTGGGGACCCCACTGGAACCCCACAGAAGGGCTGGGGACCCCCCAGTGGTCCCTGATGCAGGGCTGGGGACCCCACTGGAATCCCACAGCAGGGCTGGGGACCCCACCGGTCCCTGAAGCAGGACTGGGGACCTCACTGGTCCCTCATTACGGGCTGGGGACCCCACTGGAACCACCAGCAGGGCAGGAGACCCTATTGGTCCCTCATTCAGGGCTGGGGACCCCACTGGACCCCACAGAAGGGCTGGGGACCCCCCAGTGGTCCCTGATGTAGGGCTGGGGACCCCACCGGAACCCCACAGAAGGGCTGGGGACCCTACTGGTCCCTCATTCAGGGCTGGGGACGCCACTGGACCCCACAGCAGGGCTGGGGACCCCCCATTGGTCCCTGATGCCCCCATCCCTCCCCCCCACTGCTGCTGCAGGGCTGGGGACCCCACTGGAACCCCACAGAAGGGCTGGAGACCCCCCAGTGGTCCCTGATGCAGGGCTGAGGACCCTACTGGACCCCACAGCAGGGCTGGGGACCCCACTGGTCCCTCATTCAGGGCTGGGGACCCCACCAGACCCCACAGCAGGGCTGGGGACCCCCATTAGTCCCTGATGTAGGGCTGGGACCCCAGTGGTCCCTGAAGCAGGGCTGGGGACCCCACCAGACCCCACAGCAGGGCTGGGGACCCCCATTAGTCCCTGATGTAGGGCTGGGACCCCAGTGGTCCCTGAAGCAGGGCTGGGGACCCCACTGGTCCCTCATTCAGGGCTGGGGACCCCACCAGACCCCACAGCAGGGCTGGGGACCCCCATTAGTCCCTGATGTAGGGCTGGGACCCCAGTGGTCCCTGAAGCAGGGCTGGGGATCCCACTGGAACCCCACAGAAGGGCTGGGGACCCCCCAGTGGTCCCTGATGCAGGGCTGGGGACCCCACTGGAATCCCACAGCAGGGCTGGGGACCCCACCGGTCCCTGAAGCAGGACTGGGGACCTCACTGGTCCCTCATTACGGGCTGGGGACCCCACTGGAACCACCAGCAGGGCAGGAGACCCTATTGGTCCCTCATTCAGGGCTGGGGACCCCACTGGACCCCACAGAAGGGCTGGGGACCCCCCAGTGGTCCCTGATGTAGGGCTGGGGACCCCACCGGAACCCCACAGAAGGGCTGGGGACCCTACTGGTCCCTCATTCAGGGCTGGGGACGCCACTGGACCCCACAGCAGGGCTGGGGACCCCCCATTGGTCCCTGATGCAGGGCTGGGGACCCTACTGGTCCCTCATTCAGGGCTGGGGACCCCACCAGCCCCCACAGCAGGACTGGAGACCCCCACCAGTCCCTGATGCAGGGCTGGGGACCCTACTGGTCCCTCATTCAGGGCTGGGGACCCCACTGGACCCCACAGAAGGGCTGGGGACCCCCCAGTGGTCCCTGATGTAGGGCTGGGGACCCCACCGGAACCCCACAGAAGGGCTGGGGACCCTACTGGTCCCTCATTCAGGGCTGGGGACGCCACTGGACCCCACAGCAGGGCTGGGGACCCCCCATTGGTCCCTGATGCAGGGCTGGGGACCCTACTGGTCCCTCATTCAGGGCTGGGGACCCCACCAGCCCCCACAGCAGGACTGGAGACCCCCACCAGTCCCTGATGCAGGGCTGGGGACCCCACTGGAACCACCAGCAGGACTGGGGACCCCACTGGAACCACCAACAGGACTGGGGACCCCCATTAGTCTCTGGTGCAGGACTGGGGACCCCACTGGACCCACCAGCAGGACTGGGGACCCCATTGGACCCCACAGAAGGGCTGGGGACCCCCATTAGTCCCTGATGCAGGGCTGGGGACCCCACTGGTCCCCACAGTAAGACTGGGGACCCCACCAGTCCCAGCTGGGGTGACCGTGCCTCTCCCAGGAGTGATGCAGTGGGGAGACCCTCAGGGGGATCTGGGGGGGAGCCTCAGAGGAAGCCCCCCCTTCCCCTTCCATCTTCCCCCCCCCACCCAGAGCAGGGGTTTAATTGGGAGGGATGCAAATCCCACTGTTTTAATTGGGAACAAATTTACCCCCCCGGGGAGCCTGGAATTCACTG
>NW_015091670.1:146508-153936 GCF_001431845.1 Calidris pugnax | reverse complement strand
CCCCCGGGTCTCACCATCCTCATCCTCACCAGCCCGTGGTGGCAGGGCCGGTGACGTCCCCCCCCTGTCCCTTTGCCGTTGGGTGACATTCCTGGCGCTTCATTAATAAGGGATTATGTAAAATAGGATTAATAATGCAGGGACCTGCCAGTTTAATCACCTGTGCTTTGCCGAAGAGGGGTATGGGGGGGGTTACCCCGGTTGGCAACTGGGGAAACTGGGTCCTCTGATGGTCCCTGGGTCCCCATCCCTGATGGCTCTTCCTCTGTCCATCCCCATGTCCCCATCCTTGATGGCTCTTCTCCTGCTTGTCCCTATGTCCCCATCCCTGATGGCTCTTCCCCTGCTGGTCCCCATGTCCCCAACCCCGATGGCTCTGCCCCTGGTGGTCCCCATGTCCCCATCCCTGATGGCTCTTCCCCTGCTGGTCCCCATGTCCCCAACCCCGATGGCTCTGCCCCTGGTGGTCCCCATGTCCCCATCCCTGATGGCTCTTCCTCTGTCCATCTCCATGTCCCCATCCCTGGTGGTTCTTCCCCTGCCTGATCCCATGGAGCTCCTTCCTATGTCCCCATCCCTGCTGGCTCTTACTCTTCTTGTCCCCATGTCACCATCCCTGATGGCTCTTCCCCTGGTGGTCCCCATGTCCCTATCCCTGAAGACTCTTCCCCTGCTTGTCCCCATGTCCCCATCCCTGATGGCTCTTCCCCTGGTGGTCCCCATGTCCCCATCCCTGATGGCTCTGCCCCTGCCTGGCCCCATGGAGCTTGTCCCCGTGTCCCCATCCCTGATGGCTCTTCCCCTACTTGTCCCCATGTCCCCATCCCTGATGGCTCTTCCTCTGCTTGTCCCCATGTCACCATCCCTAATGGCTCTTCCTCTCTTCATACCCATGTCCCCATCCCTGCTGGCTCTGCCCCTGCTGGTCCCCATGTCCCCATCCCTTATGACTCTTGCCCTGCTCATTCCTGTGTCCCCATCTCTGGTGGCTCTTCCCCTGCTGGTCCCCATGTCCCCATCCCTGCTGGCTCTTCCTCTGCTTGTCCCCATGTCCCCATTCCTGCTGGTTCTTCACCTTCTCCTCCCCATGTCCCCATCCCTTATGGCTCTGCCCATGCTTGTCCCCATCCCTGATGGCTCTTCCCCTACTTGTCCCCATGTCCCCATCTCTGATGGCTCTACCCCTGCCTGGCCCCATGGAGCTTGTCCCCATGTCCCCATCCCTGATGGCTCTTCCTCTGTCCATCCCCATGTCCCCATCCCTGATGGCTCTTCCTCTGTCCATCCCCATGTCCCCATCCATGATGGCTCTTCCTCTGTCCATCCCCATGTCCCCATCCTTGATGGCTCTTACCCTGGTGATCCCCATGTCCCCATCCCTGATGGCTCTGCCCCTGCTGGTCCCTGTGTCCCCATCCCTGATGGCTCTTCCCCTTCTGGTCCCCATGTCCCCATCCCTGATGACTCTTCCTTTGTTCGTCCCCCTGTCCCCATCCCTGATGGCTCTTCCTTTGTTCGTCCCCCTGTCCCCATCCCTGATGGCTCTTCCCCTGCTTGTCCCCGTGCCTCCATCCCTGGTGGCCCCAGGGCTCTCCCAGCCTCTCCGTGCCCCCAGTGCCAGGGAGGTGCCACCGTGGGGACCCTCCTGCATCCCAGGAGCTGCTCACATCCCACCTGGTCTCCGGTGGCCCCTTTTCTCCCCCAAACCCCTTCTTTCTGGAGCCATCCCCAGCGATGGCAGGCGGGTGACCGCTACCCTGGCTCAGGCACCTCATCCTCCTCTTCCTCCCGCAGGCATCGAGTGTCCCCGGGGAGCACGGAACCTGCCGGGGCTGGTGCAGGAGGGAGAGCCCTTCAGCGAGGAGGCCACGCTCTTCACCAAGGAGCTGGTGCTGCAGCGGGAGGTAGGGGACGTGCGGCTGCCTCAGGGGGACGGGGGGGACGGGGGGGACAGGGGGGGACGGGACGGGGCCACCGTCACACAGCGGGGGGCACCGGGAGCGTCTGGGGCCGGTCTGTAAATCGCCGAGGTCTGGGGTTTGCTCTGGCTCTAAATGTCCCCTCACTGCAGGGGGAAAGGCTTCTCCTGCCAGGGGATGGCTCTTCTCTTTTCTTTTCTTTTCTTTTCTTTTCTTTTCTTTTCTTTTCTTTTCTTTTCTTTTCTTTTCTTTTCTAAGGGCTGCCAAGATGGTGAGGGGCCTAGAGCATCTCTGTGCTGAGGAAAGGCTGAGGGACTTGGGTGTGTTTAGTGTGGAGAAGAGCAGAGGGAGGGGGGATCTGCTCAAGGCCTGGCAATCCTTCCAGGGTGGGTGTCAGGAGGATGGGGCCAGGCTTTTCCCAGTGGTGCCCAGGGCCAGGCCAAGAGGGAACGGGCACCAACTGGAGCAGGGGAAGCTCCATGGGAACACCATGAGGAGGCCGTTGTTTGGTGTGAGGGTGGCAGAGGCCTGGCAGAGGCTGCCCAGAGAGGTGGTGGAGTCTCCTTCTCTGGAGACATTGCAACCCCCCTGGAGACGTTGCTGTGGGAGCTGCTGTGGGTGCCCCTGCTCTGGCAGGGGGTTGGCCTGGGTGCTCTCCAGAGGTCCCTGCCAACCCCACATCACTCTGGGGTTGTGTGACAGACCCGTGGTGGGGGATGCTCAGCAGATATGGGCGGATGCACAGCGGGTGTGTGGTGGCTGCGCGGTGGGTTGGTGGTGGAGGCGTGATGGATGCTCAGCAGATGCAGGGTGGACACAGAGCAGAAGCGCAGCAGATGCAGGGGGGTGTGTGGCAGATGCATGAGGGATGCTCACAGGATGCTCACAGGATGCAGGGGGGATGCAGGGGGGATGGTGTGTGGCAGATGCCCAGGGATGCAGGGGGGAGGTGGTGGAGGATGCGCAGGAGATGTGGGGCAGATGCGTGGTGGGTGCTCAGCAGATGTAGGGCAGGTGCACAGCAGAAGCAGAGCAGATGGTCAGGGGATGCAGGATGGATGCCCAGGGGAGGGATGGTCAGGGAATGCAGGATGGATGCCCAGGGGATGCCCAGGAGATGGATGGCCAGAGGATGCAGGATGGATGCCCAGGGGATGGTCAGAGGATGCAGGATGGATGCCCAGGGGAGGGATGGTCAGAGGATGCAGGATGGATGCCCAGAGGATGGTCAGGGGATGCAGGATGGATGCCCAGGGGACGGTCAGGAGATGGTCAGAGGATGCAGGATGGATGCCCAGGGGATGGTCAGAGGATGCAGGATGGATGCCCAGGGAATGGATGGCCAGGGGATGCAGGATGGATGCCCAGGGGATGGTCAGAGGATGCAGGATGGATGCCCAGGGGAGGGATGGCCAGGGGATGCAGGATGGATGCCCAGGGGATGGTCAGAGGATGCAGGATGGATGCCCAGGGGATGGTCAAGGGATGGATGGTCAGAGGATGCAGGATGGATGCCCAGGGAATGGATGGCCAGGGGATGCAGGATGGATGCCCAGGGGATGGTCAGAGGATGCAGGATGGATGCCCAGGGGAGGGATGGTCAGGGGATGCAGGATGGATGCCCAGGGGATGGTCAGGGGATGGTCAGAGGGTGCAGGATGGATGCCCATGGGATGGTCAGAGGATGCAGGGGGGATGTGTGGCAGATGCCCAGGGATGCAGGGAGGATGCCCAGGGATGCAGGGGGGATGCCCAGGGATGCAGGGGGGATGCTCAGAGGATTCAGGGGGGATCTGTGGCAGATGCCCAGGGGATGCAGGGAGGATGTGGCAGATACACAGGGGATGTGGGGGTAGATGCAGGGTGGATGCACAGCAGAAGCAGGATGGATGCTCAGGGATGCACAGGGATGCACAGGGATGCAGGGAGGATGCACAGGGATGCAGGGAGGATGCACAGGGATGCACAGGGATGCAGGGTGGATGCTCAGAGGATGCCCAGGGCATGCAGGGTGGATGCACAGGGATGCACAGGATGCAGGGAGGATGCACAGGGATGCAGGGAGGATGCACAGGGATGCACAGGGATGCAGGGTGGATGCTCAGAGGATGCCCAGGGCATGCAGGGTGGATGCACAGGGATGCACAGGGATGCAGAGAGGATGCACAGGATGCAGGGAGGATGCCCAGGATGCAGGGAGGATGCACAGCGATGCAGGGTGGATGCTCAGAGGATGCCCAGGGGACGCAGGGTGGATGCACAGGGTGCAGGGTGATGCTCAGGGATGCACAGGGATGCAGGGAGGATGCCCAGGGATGCACAGGGATGCAGGGTGATGCTCAGGGATGCAGGGTGGATGCTCAGGGATGCACAGGGATGCAGGGAGGATGCACAGAGGGTGCAGGGTGGATGCACAGGGATGCAGGGTGATGCACAGGGATGCAGAGAGGATGCAGGGTGAATGCTCAGAGGATGCCCAGGGGACGCAGGGTGGATGCACAGGAGGTGTGTGAGATGCACAGCAGCAGCAGAGCAGGCGCAGGGTGATGGCCAGGGATGTGTGGGTTGCACAGCAGATGAGCAGGGATGCAGGGTGATGCACAGGGATGCAGAGGAGGTGCAGGGTGATGCTCAGAGGATGAAGGGTGATACCCAGGGGGATGCAGGATGGATGCTCAGAGGATGCAGGATGGTACCCAGGGATGCAGGGTGATACCCAGGGATGCAGGGTGATGCACAAGGATGCAGGATGGATGCTCAGGGATTCAGGGTGATACCCAGGGATGCAGGGTGATACCCAGGGGTTGCAGAATGGATGCTCAGATGATGCAGGGCGATGCACAGGGATGCAGGGTGATGCTCAGAGGATGCAGGGTGATGCTCAGAGGATGCAGGGTGATGCTCAGATGATGCAGGGCGATGCACAGGGATGCAGGGTGATGCTCAGAGGATGCAGGGTGATGCCCAGGGGATGCAGGATGGATGCTTAGGGTATGCAGGGTGATGCACAGGGATGCAGGATGGATGCTTAGGGGATGCAGGGTGATACCCAGGGATGGAGGGTGATGCACAGGGATGCAGGGTGATGCTCAGAGGATGCAGGATGATACCCAGGGATACAGGATGATTCCCAGGGATGCAGAATGATACCCAGGGATGCAGGGTGATGTTCAGAGGATGCAGGATGATGCACAGGGATGCAGGGTGATACTGAGGGATGCAGAGTGATGCCCGGGGGATGCAGGGTGATACCCAGAGATGCAGGATGATACCCAGGGATGCAGAGTGATGCACAGGGATGCAGGATGGATGCTTAGGGGATGCAGGGTGATGCTCAGGGATGCAGAGTGATACCCAGAGATGCAGGGTGATGAACAGAGGATGCAGGGTGATGCTCAGGGATGGAGGATGATACCCAGGGATGCAGGGTGATGCACAGAGGATGCAGGGTGATACTCAGAGGATGCAGGGCGATGCCCAGGGATGCAGGGTGATGCACAGGGATGGAGGATGATGCCCAGGGATGCAGGGTGATGCTCAGAGGATGCAGGATGATACCCGGGGATGCAGGGTGATGCTCAGAGAATGCAGGGAGTGCCCAGGGATGCAGGATGGATGCTCAGAGGATGCAGGGCGATGCACAGGGATGCAGGGTGATGCACAGTGATGCAGGGCGATGCTCAGAGGATGCAGGGTGATGCCCAGGGGTTGCAGAAGGGATGCTCAGAGGATGTAGGGTGATGCAGGGGAGATGCAGGGTGATGCTCAGAGGATGCAGGATGGATGCTTAGGGGATGCAGGGTGATGCCCAGGGATGCAGGGTGATGCCAAGGGGATGCAGGGTGATGCACAGGGATGCAGGGTGATACCCAGGGATGGAGGGTGATGTTCAGAGGATGCAGGATGATGCACAGGGATGCAGGGTGATACCCAGGGATGCAGGATGATACCCAGGGATGCAGGGTGATGTTCAGAGGATGCAGGATGATGCCCAGGGATGCAGGGTGATACTGAGGGATGCAGAGTGATGCCCGGGGGATGCAGGGTGATGCTCAGAGGATGCAGGATGGTACCCAGGGATGCAGGGTGATGCCTGGGGGATGCAGGATGGATGCTTAGGGGATGCAGGGTGATGCTCAGGGATGGAGGGTGATGCACAGGGATGCAGGATGGATGCTTAGGGGATGCAGGGTGATGCTCAGGGATGGAGGGTGATGCACAAGGATGCAGGATGGATGCTTAGGGGATGCAGGGTGATGCTCAGAGGATGCAGGATGATACCCAGGGATGCAGGATGAATGCTTAGGGGATGCAGGATGATACCCAGGGATGCAGGGTGATGTTCAGAGGATGCAGGATGATGCACAGGGATGGAGGATGATACCCAAGGATGCAGAGTGATGCACAGGGATGCAGGATGGATGGTCAGGGGCGCAGGATGGATGCTTAGGGGATGCAGGGTGATGCCAAGGGGATGCAGGATGGATGCCCAGGGATGCAGGGTGATGCTCAGGGATGCAGGATGATTCCCAGGGACGCAGGATGATACCCAGGGATGCAGGATGAATGCTTAGGGGATGCAGGGTGATGCTCAGGGGATACAGGGTGATACCCAGGGATGCAGGGTGATGCACAGGCATGCAGGATGATACCCAGGGATGCAGGGCGATGCCCAGGGATGCAGGGTGATGAACAGAGGATGCAGGGCGATACTCAGAGGATGCAGGATGGTACCCAGGGATGCAGGATGATGCTCAGGGATGCAGGATGGATGCTCAGGGCTGCAGGATGGATGCTTAGGGGATGCAGGGTGATTCCCAGGGATGCAGGATGATACCCAGGGATGCAGGTTGATGCACAGGGATGCAGGATGATACCCAAGGATGCAGAGCGATGCCCAGGGATGCAGGGTGATGAACAGAGGATGCAGGGCGATACTCAGAGGATGCAGGATGGTACCCAGGGATGCAGGATGATGCTCAGGGATGCAGGATGGATGCTCAGGGCTGCAGGATGGATGCTTAGGGGAGGCAGGGGGATTCCCAGGGATGCAGGATGATACCCAGGGATGCAGGATGGGTGCTCAGAGGATGCAGGGTGATACCCAGGGATACAGGATGATACCCAGGGATGCAGGATGATACCCAGGGATGCAGAGCGATGCCCGGGGGCTGCAGGATGGATGCACAGGGACATGTGGGTCACACAGCAGATGGAGGGGGCGACACGAGGGGGATGCCCAGCGCGGCGGGCGGGCGGGTGGCAGATGGGTGACGGGTGGAGGACACGGTGAACACCGGGGCTGCCACGGCACCTCCACGGCGGCGGCGGCGCGGGGCCGGTGGGCAGGGAGCTGCTGGCAGCGCCG
The DNA here is from genome assembly GCF_001431845.1 of Calidris pugnax. Classification (NCBI taxonomy): domain Eukaryota; kingdom Metazoa; phylum Chordata; class Aves; order Charadriiformes; family Scolopacidae; genus Calidris; species Calidris pugnax. Next base: position 146,649 of record NW_015091670.1, on the reverse strand, counting down.
CAGGGGAGGGGGGGAGGGGGTCTGGCAGCGACCTGGCACGGCCTCGGCTAATAATAATGACAGAAATTGCCCCGCGGGGGGGGGAGCCGCTTTATCTTCTCAGCTGAAAACCACCAAAAAACCCTGAAAATTACTTTCTTT
>NW_015091670.1:144284-145935 GCF_001431845.1 Calidris pugnax | reverse complement strand
TTTGGGGCAGGAATGGGGGGGGTGATGAGCTGCCATCTCCCCAGCAGAGCGTGGGGAGGGTGATGCGGGGGGGTCGGGGGGGATTTCTCCACTCGTGCACCCTCAGCCTCTGCCCCGTGGCCTGGTTTCCTCCAGCCTCCTCCTCCTCCTCCTCCTCCTGCCCAGTGTCACCTCGAGTCAACACTATGGGAGTGGATGCAGATGTGGGCACAGATGCAGATGTGGCTGCGGGTGCAGTTGTGGGGGTACAGATGCAGATGTGGGCACAGATGCAGATGTGGGCAAGGGTATAATTTTGCCATAGATGCAGATGTGGATGCAGATGTGGCCATGGATGCAGTTGTGGGCACAGATGTAGATGTGGGTGTGGGTGCAGATGTGGGTGTGTCTGCAGATGCAGATGTGGGCACGGATGCAGATGTGGCTGTGGGTGCAGATGTGGTTGCAGATACAGATGCAGATTTGGTCACAGATGCAGATATGGCTGTGGATGCGGATGCAGATGCAGGTATGGCTGCAGATGTGGTCATGGATGCAGATGTGGATGTGGTTGTGTGCACAGATGTGGATATGGATGTGGTTGTGGCTGTGGATACAGATGTGGCTGTGGATACAGTCGTGGCCGTGGATGCAGATGTAGATGTGCCTGTGGATGCAGATGTTGGCACGGATGCAGATGTTGATGTGGGCACGGATGTGGATGTGGATATGGATGCAGTTGTGGCTGTGGATGCAGATGTGGCTGTGGCCGTGGATGCAGATGTGGGCACGGATGCAGATGTTGATGCAGATGTGGGTGCGGATGCAGTTGTGGCTGTGGCTGCAGTGTGTGTGTGGATGCAGATGTGGATATGGATGCAGATGTGGGTATGGATGCAGTTGTGGCCATGGATGCAGTTGTGGCTGTGGCCGTGGGTGCAGATGTTGATGCAGATGTGTGCACGGGTACAGTTTTGACCATAGATGCAGATGTGGCCGTGGATGCAGTTGTGGCTGTAGATGTAGATGTGGCTGTGGGTGCAGATGTGGACACGGATGCAGATGTGGATATGGATGCAGATGTGGATGTGGATGTGGATGCAGCCGCAGGTACGGATGCAGATGTGGCTGTGGATACAGATGTGGAGACGGATGCAGATGTTGATGTGGATGTGGATATGGATGCAGATGTGGATGCAGTTGTGTGTGCAGATGCGGATGTGGACATGGATGCAGATGTGGCTGTGGCCGTGGGTGCAGATGTGGATGCAGATGTGGGCACGGATGTAGATGTGGCTGTGGATGCAGATGTGGACATGTATGCAGATGTGGATATGGATGCAGTTGTGGATGTGGATGCAGCTGCAGGTACGGATGCAGATGTGGCTGTGGATGCAGATGTGGGCATGGATGCAGATGTTGGTGTGGATGTGGATATGGATGCAGTTGTGGGTGGGGATGCAGATGTGGATGCGGATGTGGATGCAGTTGTGTGTGCAGATGCAGATGTGGCCATGGATGCAGATGTGGCTGTGGCCCTGGGTGCAGATGTGCCCAGGGATGCAGATTTGGATGCAGATGTGGATGCAGATGTGGATGCAGAAGTGTTCACAGATGCAGATGTGTCGGGGGGTGCAGGGGACACAGCGGGGGGGCTGTGGGGGGCTCAGGA
>NW_015091670.1:140314-142926 GCF_001431845.1 Calidris pugnax | reverse complement strand
GGCAGGAGGTGGGGGGGTCTGGTAGAGGCTGGCAGGGGCTGGGGGGGGCTGGCAGGGGGTGACACCTATGCCCCTTCCTCCCCTCTCCTTGTGTTCCCCCCCCTACTTTGAAGGATTTTGTCCCCAAAATCCCGGCCCCCGGAGGCTGGAATCCTCCTCCAGGAACGGAGCAAAAAAAGAGCCTTTTTATTTTTTATTCCCATTTTTTTTAATTTGATTTTTGGGGTTTTTTCCTCACCTTTTTTCACTTGTGACTTCAAACGGGGGGGGGGTTAAGGCAGGGGATGGGGACGGGAGGTGACATTGGGAATGGGAGGTGACATTGGGGACGGGAGGTGACATCAGGGACGGGAGGTGACATTGGGGACAAGCTCCTCGGTGTGTCCCCCCCCCCGGGGGGGGGGGTGAGGGGGGGTGGCAGGCGATGGCACCCGGCTCCAAGCGTGTCCCCAGCCTGTCCCCAGGCGTGTGTCCCCCCCCGGCATGGCACTGGCACAGCGCGGGGTCACCGCTGGCCCGTGGCCACAGCAGCCCTGTGCCAGCAGGGGTTGGTGGCACCGGACCAGCCGCCACCGGCCCCGGAGAGCTGGCAGAGCTGTGCCAGGCCGTGCCGTGCCACCCTGTGCCATGTTGTGCCGTGCCATGCCATCCTGTGCTATTTTGTGCCATCCTGTGCCATGCCATGCCGTGCCATGCCATCCTGTGCCATGCCATGGTATCCTGTGCTATGTTGTGCCATGTTGTGCCATCCTGTGCCATGTCATGCCATGCCAGGGTATCCTGTGCTATGTTGTGCTGTGCCATGCCGTGCCATGCCATCCTGTGCTATGTTGTGCCATGTTGTGCCATCCTGTGCCATGTTGTGCCGTGCCATGCCATCCTATGCTATTTTGTGTCATGCCGTGCCATCCTGTGCCTTGCCATACCATCCTGTGCGATGCCATGCCATGCCATCCTGTGCTATGTTGTGCCATGCTGTGCCATCCTGTGCCATGCCGTGCCATCCTGTGCCATCCTGTGCCGTGCCATGCCATCCTGTGTTATTCTGTGCTATGTTGTGCCATACCGTGCCACCCTGTGCCATGCTGTGCCATCCTGTGCCATGCCGTGCCATCCTGTGCCATGTTGTGCCGTGTTGTGCCATCCTGTGCCATGCCATGCCATCCTGTGCCATGCCGTGCCATGCCATGCTGTGCTATGTTGTGCCATGCCGTGCCATCCTGTGCCACCCTGTGTCATGCCATGCCATCCTGTGCTATCCCGTGCCATGCCATCCTGTGCTATGCCATGCTGTGCCATGCCATGCCATCCTGTGCCATCCTGTGCCATGTTGTGCCGTGCCATGCCATCCTGTGCTATTTTGTGCCATCCTGTGCCATCCTGTGCCATGCCATGGTATCTTGTGCTATGTTGTGTCGTGCCATGCTGTGCCATGCCATGCCATCCTGTGCCATCCTGTGCCATCCTGTGCCATGTTGTGCCGTGCCATGCCATCCTGTGCTATTTTGTGCCATCCTGTGCCATCCTGTGCCTTGCCATGGTATCTTGTGCTATGTTGTGTCGTGCCATGCTGTGCCATGCCATGCCATGCCATGCCATCCTGTGCTATGTTGTGCCATGCTGTGACATCCTGTGCCATCCTGTGTCATGTCGTGCCATCCTGTGCCATGCCATGGTATCCTGTGCTATGTTGTGTCATGCCATGCTGTGCCATGCCATGCCATCCTGTGCTATGTTGTGTCGTGCCATGCTGTGCCATGCCATGCCATCCTGTCCTATTTTGTGTCGTGCCGTGCCATCCTGTGCCATGCCATGCCATCCTGTGCCTTGCCATACCATCCTGTGCAATGCCATGCCATGCCATCCTGTGCTATGTTGTGCCATGCTGTGCTATCTTGTTCCATGCCGTGCCATCTTGTGCCATGCTGTGCCACCCTGTGCCATGCTGTGCCATCCTGTGCCATGCCATGCCATGCCATAGCATCCTGTGCTATGTTGTGCTGTGATGTGCCATGCCATGCCGTGACATCGTGTGCCATGCCACGGCTTCCTGTGCTATGTTGTGCCATCCTGTTCCATACCGTGCCATCCTGTGCTATCCTGTGCCATCCTGTGCCATGCTGTGTCATGCCATGCCATGCCATGTTGCGCCATGCCATGTTATGCCAAGCCGTGCCATGTCATGCCACGTCATGTTGTGCCATGCCATCCACAGTGCCATGCCATGCCATGCTGTGCCGCGTCATGCCATGTCGTGCCATGCCATGCCATGCCATGTTATATGGTGCCATGCTGTGCCATGCCATGTTGTGTTGTGCTGTGCCGTGCCATCTTGTGCCAGGTTGTGCCATGCTGTGCCGTGCCATGCCATGCTGTGCCATATTGTGCCAAGCCATGCCATGTCATCTTGTGCCAAATTGTGCCATGCCATCCACATGCTGTGCCATGCCATATTGTGCCATGCCATGCCATGCTGTGCCATGCCATGCTGTGCCACATTACACCATGCCATGCCATGCCATACCATGACATCCCCATCACCAATACCTGGCACCCCTCCGGGACAGGACACCCCCCCCCCAGCCCCCCAAACACCCCAAGATGGGGGTCCC
>NW_015091670.1:139223-140202 GCF_001431845.1 Calidris pugnax | reverse complement strand
CCCCCCCAAGATGGGGGTCCCCTGCCGTGGGCACCCCCCGTTCCCCCTTCCCCTGGGTGCTGGTACCCAGTACCCCCCCCCTTGCCCTTCTCCTCATCATCCTCATTCTGTAGCCCCCATTTTCCCTTTCTCGTTAGGGAGTTAATTAGAGGCTCCAGGTGCTGCGTCAGCATTTTGGGGCGGCCCTGGAGGCCGCGGCTCTGCGGGGCGGGCAGAGATATCCCTGCATCCCTGCATCCCTGTATCCCTGTATCCCTGCATCCCTGTATCCCTGCATCCCTGCATCCCTGCATCCCTGTATCCCTGTATCCCTGCATCCCTGCATCCCTGTATCCCTGTATCCCTGTATCCCTGCATCCCTGCATCCCTGTATCCCTGTATCCCTGCATCCCTGCATCCCTGCATCCCTGCATCCCTGCATCCCTGTATCCCTGTATCCCTGTATCCCTGCATCCCTGCATCCCTGCATCCCTGCATCCCTGTATCCCTGTATCCCTGTATCCCTGCATCCCTGCATCCCTGCATCCCTGCATCCCTGTATCCCTGTATCCCTGTATCCCTGCATCCCTGCATCCCTGCATCCCTGCATCCCTGTATCCCTGTATCCCTGTATCCCTGCATCCCTGCATCCCTGCATCCCTGCATCCCTGTATCCCTGTATCCCTGCATCCCTGCATCCCTGCATCCCTGCATCCCTGTATCCCTGCATCCCTGCATCCCTGTATCCCTGTATCCCTGCATCCCTGCATCCCTGCATCCCTGCATCCCTGTATCCCTGCATCCCTGCATCCCTGTATCCCTGTATCCCTGCATCCCTGTATCCCTGCATCCCTGCATCCCTGCATCCCTGCATCCCTGTATCCCTGCATCCCCTATCCCTGCATCCCTGTATCCCTGAATCCCTGGGGGCCTTGATGCTCCAGGTCTGGGATCTATGGGGCTGGGGGCTGCAGGACTGGGGGTCTGTGGGGCCGGGGGC
>NW_015091670.1:137664-138315 GCF_001431845.1 Calidris pugnax | reverse complement strand
CCCATGAAACTGGGTGCTGGGGGATCCCTGGGGGGTCCCTAGGGGTCCCCAGTTTTGTCCCCGGTGCTGGGGGGGGGGACAAGGGTGGCATGGGGGCTGCAGTGGGCGCTGGCACCCCGGTACTGCCACCTCGGGGACCCCCCTGTCCCTGGGGGTCCCCGTGTCCCCAACACTGGCCCCAGGGCACCCCGTGTCCCTGGTGTTGTCATTTGGGGGTCCCTGTAGCCCCCCCACTGCCCCCAGGGCACCCCGTGTCCCTGGTGCCAGCACTTGGGGGTCCCCATGTCCCCGCCACCAGCACTTGGGGGTCCCTGTAGCCCCCCCACTGCCACCAGGGCACCCCGTGTCCCTGGTGTCATCACTTGGGGGTCCCCATGACCCAACCACCAGCACTTGGGGGTCCCCATGTCCCCGCCACCAGCACCCAGGGCACCCCGTGTCCCTGGTGTCGTCACTTGGGGGTCCCTGTAACCCCCCCACTGCCACCAGGGCACCCCGTGTCCCTGCTGTCAGCACTTGGGGGTCCCCATGTCCCAACCACTGGCATTTGGGGGTCCCCGTGTCCCCTCTGCCAGCACTTGGGGGTCCCCGTGTCCCCGCCACCAGCACCCAGGGCACCCCGTGTCCCTGGTGTCATCACTTGGGGGTCCC
>NW_015091670.1:135397-137456 GCF_001431845.1 Calidris pugnax | reverse complement strand
CCCCGTGTCCCCAACACTGGCCCCAGGGCACCCCGTGTCCCTGGTGTTGTCATTTGGGGGTCCCTGTAGCCCCCCCACTGCCCCCAGGGCACCCCGTGTCCCTGGTGCCAGCACTTGGGGGTCCCCATGTCCCCGCCACCAGCACTTGGGGGTCCCTGTAGCCCCCCCACTGCCACCAGGGCACCCCGTGTCCCTGCTGTCAGCACTTGGGGGTCCCCATGTCCCAACCACTGGCATTTGGGGGTCCCCGTGTCCCCTCTGCCAGCACCCAGGGCACCCCGTGTCCCTGGTGTCGTCACTTGGGGGTCCCTGTAACCCCCCCACTGCCACCAGGGCACCCCGTGTCCCCGGTGCCAGCACTTGGGGGTCCCCGTGTCCCCACTGCCATCACCCAGGGCACCCTGTGACCCCGGTGTCGTCACTTGGGGGTCCCTGTAACCCCCCCACTGCCACCAGGGCACCCCGTGTCCCTGCTGTCGGCATTTGGGGGTCCCCGTGTCCCCTCTGCCAGCACTTGGGGGTCCCCGTGTCCCCGCCACCAGCACCCAGGGCACCCCGTGTCCCTGGTGTCATCACTTGGGGGTCCCTGTAACCCCCCCACTGGCCCCAGGGCACCCTGTGTCCCTGGTGTCATCACTTGGGGGTCCCCATGACCCAACCACCAGCACTTGGGGGTCCCCGTGTCCCCTCTGCCAGCACCCAGGGCACCCCGTGTCCCTGGTGTCGTCACTTGGGGGTCCCTGTAACCCCCCCACTGCCACCAGGGCACCCCGTGTCCCCGGTGCCAGCACTTGGGGGTCCCCGTGTCCCCACTGCCATCACCCAGGGCACCCTGTGACCCCGGTGTCGTCACTTGGGGGTCCCTGTAACCCCCCCACTGCCACCAGGGCACCCCGTGTCCCTGCTGTCGGCATTTGGGGGTCCCCGTGTCCCCTCTGCCAGCACTTGGGGGTCCCCGTGTCCCCGCCACCAGCACCCAGGGCACCCCGTGTCCCTGGTGTCATCACTTGGGGGTCCCTGTAACCCCCCCACTGGCCCCAGGGCACCCCGTGTCCCTGGTGTCATCACTTGGGGGTCCCCATGACCCAACCACCAGCACTTGGGGGTCCCCATGTCCCCGCCACCAGCACCCAGGGCACCCCGTGTCCCCCGTGTCATCACTTGGGGGTCCCTGTAGCCCCTCCCCACTGCCACCAGGGCACCCCGTGTCCCTGGTGTCATCACTTGGGGGTCCCCATGACCCAACCACCAGCACTTGGGGGTCCCCATGTCCCCGCCACCAGCACCCAGGGCACCCCGTGTCCCCCGTGTCATCACTTGGGGGTCCCTGTAGCCCCTCCCCACTGCCACCAGGGCACCCCGTGTCCCTGGTGCCAGCATTTGGGGGTCCCTGTGTCCCCGCTGCCAGCATTTGGGGGTCCCCCATGTCCCCTCTGCCAGCATTTGGGGGTCCCCGTGTCCCCGGTGTCATCACTTGGGGGTCCCTGTAACCCCCCCACTGGCCCCAGGGCACCCCATGTCCCAAATACTGGCATTTGGGGTCCCTGTGTCCCCACCACCAGCATTTGGGGGTCCCCGTGTCCCCGCTGCCAGCACCCAGGGCACCCCGTGTCCCCGGTGTCGTCACTTGGGGGTCCCTGTAACCCCCCCATATCCCCAGGGGTCCCAGTGTCCCCACAGAGTTGGGGATCCCGGTGTCCCCACACCCCCAAAACTGGTGTCCCTGCAAAGTGGGGGGTCCCAGTGTCCCCGCACCCCCAAAACTCCTGGTGACCCCACAAAGTCGGGGGTCCCCGTGTCCCCACACCCCCCGGCGTCCCAGTGTCCCCACAGAATGGGGGGTCCCGGTGTCCCCATGGACTTGGGGGTCCTGGTGTCCCCGCCCCCCCCAGGGGTCCCGGTGTCACCCCAAAGTCGGGGGGGTCCCGGTGTCCCCATATCCCCAAAACTCCTGGTGACCCCACAAAGTGGGGGGTCCCGGTGTCCCCGCACCCCCAGAGCTCCCAGTGTCCCCACAGAATGGGGGGTCCTGGTGTCCCCACACCCCCAGGGGTCCCGG
>NW_015091670.1:119499-123885 GCF_001431845.1 Calidris pugnax | reverse complement strand
AAAAAAATGCCCATGAAACTGGGTGCTGGGGGATCCCTGGGGGGTCCCTAGGGGTCCCCAGTTTTGTCCCCGGTGCTGGGGGGGGGGACAAGGGTGGCATGGGGGCTGCAGTGGGCGCTGGCACCCCGGTACTGCCACCTCGGGGACCCCCCTGTCCCTGGGGGTCCCCGTGTCCCCAACACTGGCCCCAGGGCACCCCGTGTCCCTGGTGCCAGCATTTGGGGGTCCCTGTGTCCCCGCTGCCAGCATTTGGGGGTCCCCCATGTCCCCTCTGCCAGCATTTGGGGGTCCCCGTGTCCCCGGTGTCATCACTTGGGGGTCCCTGTAACCCCCCCACTGCCACCAGGGCACCCCGTGTCCCTGCTGTCAGCACTTGGGGGTCCCCATGTCCCAACCACTGGCATTTGGGGGTCCCCGTGTCCCCTCTGCCAGCACCCAGGGCACCCCGTGTCCCTGGTGTCGTCACTTGGGGGTCCCTGTAACCCCCCCACTGCCACCAGGGCACCCCGTGTCCCCGGTGCCAGCACTTGGGGGTCCCCGTGTCCCCACTGCCATCACCCAGGGCACCCTGTGACCCCGGTGTCGTCACTTGGGGGTCCCTGTAACCCCCCCACTGCCACCAGGGCACCCCGTGTCCCTGCTGTCGGCATTTGGGGGTCCCCGTGTCCCCTCTGCCAGCACTTGGGGGTCCCCGTGTCCCCGCCACCAGCACCCAGGGCACCCCGTGTCCCTGGTGTCATCACTTGGGGGTCCCTGTAACCCCCCCACTGGCCCCAGGGCACCCTGTGTCCCTGGTGTCATCACTTGGGGGTCCCCATGACCCAACCACCAGCACTTGGGGGTCCCCGTGTCCCCTCTGCCAGCACCCAGGGCACCCCGTGTCCCTGGTGTCGTCACTTGGGGGTCCCTGTAACCCCCCCACTGCCACCAGGGCACCCCGTGTCCCCGGTGCCAGCACTTGGGGGTCCCCGTGTCCCCACTGCCATCACCCAGGGCACCCTGTGACCCCGGTGTCGTCACTTGGGGGTCCCTGTAACCCCCCCACTGCCACCAGGGCACCCCGTGTCCCTGCTGTCGGCATTTGGGGGTCCCCGTGTCCCCTCTGCCAGCACTTGGGGGTCCCCGTGTCCCCGCCACCAGCACCCAGGGCACCCCGTGTCCCTGGTGTCATCACTTGGGGGTCCCTGTAACCCCCCCACTGGCCCCAGGGCACCCTGTGTCCCTGGTGTCATCACTTGGGGGTCCCCATGACCCAACCACCAGCACTTGGGGGTCCCCGTGTCCCCTCTGCCAGCACCCAGGGCACCCCGTGTCCCTGGTGTCGTCACTTGGGGGTCCCTGTAACCCCCCCACTGCCACCAGGGCACCCCGTGTCCCCGGTGCCAGCACTTGGGGGTCCCCGTGTCCCCACTGCCATCACCCAGGGCACCCTGTGACCCCGGTGTCGTCACTTGGGGGTCCCTGTAACCCCCCCACTGCCACCAGGGCACCCCGTGTCCCTGCTGTCGGCATTTGGGGGTCCCCGTGTCCCCTCTGCCAGCACTTGGGGGTCCCCGTGTCCCCGCCACCAGCACCCAGGGCACCCCGTGTCCCTGGTGTCATCACTTGGGGGTCCCTGTAACCCCCCCACTGGCCCCAGGGCACCCCGTGTCCCTGGTGTCATCACTTGGGGGTCCCCATGACCCAACCACCAGCACTTGGGGGTCCCCATGTCCCCGCCACCAGCACCCAGGGCACCCCGTGTCCCCCGTGTCATCACTTGGGGGTCCCTGTAGCCCCTCCCCACTGCCACCAGGGCACCCCGTGTCCCTGGTGCCAGCATTTGGGGGTCCCTGTGTCCCCGCTGCCAGCATTTGGGGGTCCCCCATGTCCCCTCTGCCAGCATTTGGGGGTCCCCGTGTCCCCGGTGTCATCACTTGGGGGTCCCTGTAACCCCCCCACTGGCCCCAGGGCACCCCATGTCCCAAATACTGGCATTTGGGGTCCCTGTGTCCCCACCACCAGCATTTGGGGGTCCCCGTGTCCCCGCTGCCAGCACCCAGGGCACCCCGTGTCCCCGGTGTCGTCACTTGGGGGTCCCTGTAACCCCCCCATATCCCCAGGGGTCCCAGTGTCCCCACAGAGTTGGGGATCCCGGTGTCCCCACACCCCCAAAACTGGTGTCCCTGCAAAGTGGGGGGTCCCAGTGTCCCCGCACCCCCAAAACTCCTGGTGACCCCACAAAGTCGGGGGTCCCCGTGTCCCCACACCCCCCGGCGTCCCAGTGTCCCCACAGAATGGGGGGTCCCGGTGTCCCCATGGACTTGGGGGTCCTGGTGTCCCCGCCCCCCCCAGGGGTCCCGGTGTCACCCCAAAGTCGGGGGGGTCCCTTTGGGGGTCCCCCATGTCCCCTCTGCCAGCATTTGGGGGTCCCCGTGTCCCCGGTGTCATCACTTGGGGGTCCCTGTAACCCCCCCACTGGCCCCAGGGCACCCCATGTCCCAAATACTGGCATTTGGGGTCCCTGTGTCCCCACCACCAGCATTTGGGGGTCCCCGTGTCCCCGCTGCCAGCACCCAGGGCACCCCGTGTCCCCGGTGTCGTCACTTGGGGGTCCCTGTAACCCCCCCATATCCCCAGGGGTCCCAGTGTCCCCACAGAGTTGGGGATCCCGGTGTCCCCACACCCCCAAAACTGGTGTCCCTGCAAAGTGGGGGGTCCCAGTGTCCCCGCACCCCCAAAACTCCTGGTGACCCCACAAAGTCGGGGGTCCCCGTGTCCCCACACCCCCCGGCGTCCCAGTGTCCCCACAGAATGGGGGGTCCCGGTGTCCCCATGGACTTGGGGGTCCCGGTGTCCCCACAAAGTGGGGGGTCCCGGCATCCCTGCACCCCCCGGCGTCCCAGTGTCCCCACAGAGTGGGGGGATCCCAGTGTCCCTGCACCCCCCGGGGTCCCAGTGTCCCCATGGACTTGGGGGTCCCGTGGCATTTGGGGTCCCTGTGTCCCCACCACCAGCATTTGGGGGTCCCCGTGTCCCCGCTGCCAGCACCCAGGGCACCCCGTGTCCCCGGTGTCGTCACTTGGGGGTCCCTGTAACCCCCCCATATCCCCAGGGGTCCCAGTGTCCCCACAGAGTTGGGGATCCCGGTGTCCCCACACCCCCAAAACTGGTGTCCCTGCAAAGTGGGGGGTCCCAGTGTCCCCGCACCCCCAAAACTCCTGGTGACCCCACAAAGTCGGGGGTCCCCGTGTCCCCACACCCCCCGGCGTCCCAGTGTCCCCACAGAATGGGGGGTCCCGGTGTCCCCATGGACTTGGGGGTCCTGGTGTCCCCGCCCCCCCCAGGGGTCCCGGTGTCACCCCAAAGTCGGGGGGGTCCCGGTGTCCCCATATCCCCAAAACTCCTGGTGACCCCACAAAGTGGGGGGTCCCGGTGTCCCCGCACCCCCAGAGCTCCCAGTGTCCCCACAGAATGGGGGGTCCTGGTGTCCCCACACCCCCAGGGGTCCCGGTGTCACCCCAAAGTCGGGGGGGTCCCAGTGTCCCTGCACCCCCCGGCGTCCTGGTGTCCCCATGGACTTGGGGGTCCCGGTGTCGCCCCAAAGTGGGGGTCCTGGTGTCCCCACAGAGTGGGGGGGTCCCAGTGTCCCCGCACCCCCAGGGGTCCCAGTGTCACCCCAAAGCGGGGGGTCCCAGTCTCCTCACGCCCCCCGGTGTCCCTATGGACTTTGGGGTCCCGTTGTCCCCGCACCCCCAGGGGTCCCGGTGTCGCCGCACCCTCAGGGGTCCTGTCACCCCAAAGTGGGGGGTCCCGGTGTCCCCACACCCCAAAAACTCCTGGTGTCCCCACAAAGTCGGGGATCTCCATGTCCCCACACCCCCAGGGGTCCCAGTGTCCCCACAGAGTGGGGGGTCCCAGTGTCCCCGCACCCCCAAAACTCCTGGTGACCCCACAAAGTCGGGGGTCCCCGTGTCCCCACACCCCCCGGCGTCCCAGTGTCCCCACAGAGTGGGGGGATCCCAGTGTCCCTGCACCCCCCGGGGTCCCAGTGTCCCCATGGACTTGGGGGTCCCGTTGTCCCCGCCCCCCCAGGGGTCCTGGTGTCGCCGCAAAGTGGGGGGTCCCGGTCTCCTCACACCCCCCGGGGTCCCCGTGGACTTGGGGGTCCCAGTGTCGCCGCAAACTGGGAGGTCCCGGTGTCCCCACAGAGTGGGGGGGTCCTGGTGTCCCCGCACCCCCAGGGGTCACAGTGTCGCCGCAAACTGGGGGTCCCGGTGTCACCCCCAAGTCGGGGGTCCCGGTGTCCCCGCACCCCCCGGGGTCCCAGTGTCCCCGTGGACTTGGGGGTCCCAGTGTCGCTGCAAAGTGGGGGGTCCCGGTGTCCCCACAGAGTGGGGGGATCCC
>NW_015091670.1:112893-116827 GCF_001431845.1 Calidris pugnax | reverse complement strand
TTTTTTGTGGTGTTTTTTTGTTGTTGTCGGTTTTTTGTATTGTTCTGGTTTTGTGCATTCTATTGCATTGGGGGGTTTTGGAGGGGGAGGGAGGGGGGAGGCAGGTTAAAAAAGAAAAAAGGAAGGGAGGAAAAAAGGAGGAGGAGAAGGAAAAAAGAAGGAGGGAAAAAGAGGAAAAAAGAAGGAAAAAAGAGGAAAAAAGAAGGAAAAAAGAGGAAAAAAGAAGAAATAAAAAAGAAGAATCTGGTTCTGCGCAGAAGAAAAAAGGAAAAGGGAGGAAAAGAAGAAAGAAGAAAAAAGAAGAAGAGAAAAAAGAAAAAGGAGAATAAGATAAAAAAGAAGAAGAAAAGAAGAAGAAGAGAAGGAAAAAAAGAAGAAAAGAAGAAGAAAAGAAGAAAAAAGGAAGAAAAAAGAAAAAAGAAGAAAAAATAAGAAAAGAGAAGAAGAAAAGGAAAGGAAAAAGAAAGGAAAAAGAAAGGAAAAAGAAGAAAAGAAGGGAAAAGAAGAAAAGAAAGAAAAAGAAAAAAAGAGGGAAAAAAGGAAGGAAAAATTGAAAAAAAGGAAAAAAGGAAGGAAAAAGCAAAGAAAAAAAAGGAAGGAAAAAGCAAAATAAAAAGGAAAAAAGGAAGGAAAAAGCAAAGCAAAAAAAGGAAGGAAAAAGCAAAATAAAAAGGAAGGAAAAAGCAAAGCAAAAAAAGGAAGGAAAAAGCAAAGAGAGAAGGAAGAAAGGAAGGAAAGCAAAGAAAAAAGGAAAGGAAAGAAGAAATAAAGGAGGAAAAAAGGAGGAAAAAAGAAAGAAAAAGAGGGAAAGAAGAAAAATGAATAAAGAAAAGAAGGAAAAAAAAGAATAAAAAAAGAAGGAAAAAAGAATAAAAATAGAAGGAAAAGGAATGAAACAAAAGAAGGAAAAAAGAAGAAAACAAAAGAAGGAAAAAAGAAGAAAACAAAAGAAGGAAAAAAAGAAGAAAAAGAAGGAAAAAAGGATAAAAAAAAGAAGACAAGAAGAAAAAAGAAGAATAAAAAAAAAAAAGAAGGAAAGGAAAAGAGCAGGAGAAGGAAAGGGAAAAAAAAAAGGAAGATGGGGAAAAAGGAAGCCCCCTCCCCCTCCCAAAAAAAAAAAAAAAACCAAAAACCAAACCCAAAACTGCAGTCATATCTGGGTCTCCTGGACCTTGTCCTTGGTGTGGGTCTGGATTATATAGGGCTCGGCCAGGGTGGTGCCGGGGGGGTGCAGAGAGTTGCCCAGGCTGTTCTCTGTCCAGTGGGCCCCGTGGGGGGGTTTGTAGGTGTTGTAGTTAATGTGGTCATGGATGGCGGGCAGCACCACCGCCCCCTCACCTGCTCCCGGGGTGGCCCCCCCGGCGGTGGTGGTGGTGGTGGCGGCGGCGGCGGCGGTGGTGGCCGTGGAGGGTGGTGGGATGTCCTCGTCCACCTGGATGATCTCCACCGTCCGGGCGGCCGTCACGGTGCTGCGCTGCTGGTGTCGCTTGCGGAGTTTGTAGAAGACGATGAGCATGGCGGCCGCCAGCAAGGTGACGGCCACGAAGCAACCGATGATGATCTTGGTGGTCTTCATCACCTCGTCCAAGCTGGTTTGCATCCTATCGCCCGCCTCGGCGGTGGGGAGGGCCACCTGTTTGGGTGGCCGGGTGGTTTGGACCAAAACGGTGGTGGTGGTGGTGTAGGCCGGTTGGTAACCCGTCGAGGTGGTGGGGACCGGCTTGGTGAACTTAGGGGAGATGTCCTCCGGGGAGATCTCGGTGGTCTCCACCGTGACGGTGGTGAAGAAGCTGTAGTTGGAGGTGTTGAGCTCGGCCGTGCTCACGTTGAGGTAGGCCGAGGCGTTGGAGTTCCCCGCCACGTTGGTCACCATGCAGGTGTAGACCCCGGTGTCCGTCAACAAGACGTGGGAGAAGTTCAAGGTGCCGTCGTTGAGGACGGAGATGCGGGGGTGGCTGGAGGCGTGGCTCAGGACCGTCCCGTTAGGCAACAACCACCTAACGGAGGACATGGAAGGAGTTCGACACTTGAGCTCGGCCACCCGCCCCTCCGAGATGTTGAGGTCCATGGGGGCGTCCATGATGAAGGGCGCCGAGCACTGGAAGGAGGTCTGGTCCACCTCCACCAGGAACCTGCCCCGCATGTGGAGGGGGGCATGGCAGCGCCCGCAGCAGGTGGAGTTGGTGGGGATGTACTCCCTCAACCACCAGGAGAGCCAGAGGATGTCGCAGTCGCAGTCCCAAGGGTTGTGGTGCAGGTGGAGCTCCACCAGGTAGCGCAGAGGGGCGAAGAGGTCGTGGGGCAGGGAGGAGAGGTTGTTGTGGGCCAGGTTGAGCTCCACCAGCGCCGTCAGGTCGTCGAAGGCGTTGCGTTCGATCAGGTTGATCTGCGAGTTCATGATCCAGAGCTTCTTGAGGGACTTGAGCCCATGGAAGGAGCCGGGTTTGATCTCGGGGAAGTTATTGCCCGACATCTCCAGCTCCTCCAAGCCCACCAAGGGCGTCAGGTTGGGCATGTCCTTAATGTTGCACATCCCCAGGTTGAGGTACTTGAGGTTGTACAACCCTTCGAAAGCCCCCTCGGAGATGTACTCCAGCTTCTTCAGCTCGCCCAGGTCCAGGCGCATGAGGGAGGGCACCCGGTTGAAGGCGTAGGAGGGGATGCTCTCGATGGGGTTGTTCCTCAACCACAGCTCCCGTAGCTTGGAGAGGTACTCGAAGGCCCCGCTGGGGATGACGGTCAACCAGTTGTCGAAGAGCTCCAAGGTGTTGAGGCTGGCCAAACCGTTGAAGGCCCCGACCTCGATCTGCCGGATGGAGTTCCTGCCCAACTGCAGGACCTCCAAGTGGTGCAGGTGCCGGAAGGTGTCCGCTTGGATCATCTGGATGTTGTTTTCCATGAGGTTGAGATAACGGGTGTTGGAAGGGATGCCGGGGGGCACCTCGGCCAGGCCCCGCCGGGTGCAGACCACCTTGCTGAACTGGTTACTGCAAGAGCAGACGGAAGGACAACTTTGGGGTCCGGGGGAGGCGGCGGCCACGTAGAGTATCCAAGCGTGGAGGGTCAAGTAGGAGACCAGGGCAGGTCCACCAGCGCGGTGACGGTGAGGAGGAGGAGGATGGTGGTGGTGGTGGTGACGGTGGTGGTGGTGGTGCACAGTTACCTGCCACAAGAGCTTCATGATGTGGCACGTTCATCATTCACCATCCTCTGGGGGGATGTCGGCGTGAAAAAAGGGAGAAAGTGGCTCCAAGGGGGACAACCCCCACCCCCCCTACCGCCAGGAAGTTTCCTTCTGCTGCCACAAACCACAGAAAACACCTCGTCCCCACTAACCCACCTCCGTGCTTTGAAGACTTTCTGCTCTGAGCACTGGGACAGACTCTGGAGGGATGATGGGGTGGAACAGGAGCAGCAGGTCTCATGTTTTCTCACAAAATTAATATTGAAACACTATACACGTGGCAAGATTTCAAAGACAGCTACAGACCTGTGGTGGGTCACAATTCAACTTACCACTGAGAGGGTGAGGAATGGTGTATTGCTTTTTTTTGCTTGAAGTACATGTTGAGGAAAGCTTGCGAACAAGGGCTGCTTGGTTGCCTGCAGGAACATCGCTCTGTTGGGCTTTTCTCAGCTGGACCATGTGTTCGAGCCTCCTCAGCCTTTCTTGTGAACGAGAGATGAACTCAGGCTTATGGATTTCCAGTGCTTCCTAAACGCAACACAGAAACCACTTTGTTTTAAAAAAAAATTAAAAGGAAGAAAATGTGAAAAAGAAAGAAAATTTGAAAAAGGAAAAAAAAATTAAAAAGGAAGGAGGTTTAGAAAATGAAAAAAGAAATGAGGAAAAGATAAAATAAAAAAAGAAACGAGAAAAAAAAATGGAATCGGAGTGGAAACTAAAAATAGAAAGTAAAAAAAAAAAAAGATC
>NW_015091670.1:106681-112152 GCF_001431845.1 Calidris pugnax | reverse complement strand
TTCCGTCCGTGGCAGGTGGCCCCCAGACCCCCAAAAGTCCCCCCATGTGGCACAGTATCCAGTGCCCATGGACCCCCCCCCGGCTGCACCCCCAGTCCAGGCTCAGGGCTGAGACCTGGCACAAGTTGGGACACTGATGGAGAGGATGAATACAGCTCCGCAGTGGTGGGGAGGGGGGGGGACATGGTTCCATCTGTGGCTGGTGGCCCCCAGACCCCCCAAAGTCCCCCCATGTGGCACAGAATCTGGTGCCCGGGGGGGCGGTGCACCCCCAGTCCAAGCTCAGGGCTGAGACCTGGCACAAGTTGGAACAGTGATGGGGATGACTAACATGGCTCTGGGGCGCTGGGGAGGGGGGGGGACATGGATCTGTTCATGGCTGGTGGCCCCCAGACCCCCAAAAATTCCCCCATGTGGCACAGAATCTGGTGCCCGTGGACCCCCATCATCCAGACCCCCCTCCCCGGGCTCAGGGCTGAGACCTGGCACAAGTTGGGACACTGATGGAGAGGATGAATCCAGCTCTGCGGCGCTGGGGAGGGGGGGGACATGGTTCCGTCCGTGGCTGGTGGCCCCCAGACCCCCCAAAAGTACCCCCATGTGGCACAGAATCCAGTGCCCATGGACCCCCCCGGCTGCACCCCCAGTCCAGGCTCAGGGCTGAGACCGGGCACAAGTTGAGACACTGATGGGGAGGACTAGCCCGACTCTGGGGCGCTGGGGAGGGGGGGGACATGGTTCCGTCCGTGGCTGGTGGCCCCCAGACCCCCCAAAAGTACCCCCATGTGGCACAGAATCCAGTGCCCATGGACCCCCCCGGCTGCACCCCCAGTCCAGGCTCAGGGCTGAGACCTGGCACAAGTTGGGACACTGATGGAGAGGATGAATACAGCTCCGCAGTGGTGGGGAGGGGGGGGGACATGGTTCCATCTGTGGCTGGTGGCCCCCAGACCCCCCAAAGTCCCCCCATGTGGCACAGAATCTGGTGCCCGGGGGGGCGGTGCACCCCCAGTCCAAGCTCAGGGCTGAGACCTGGCACAAGTTGGAACAGTGATGGGGATGACTAACATGGCTCTGGGGCGCTGGGGAGGGGGGGGGACATGGATCTGTTCATGGCTGGTGGCCCCCAGACCCCCAAAAATTCCCCCATGTGGCACAGAATCTGGTGCCCGTGGACCCCCATCATCCAGACCCCCCTCCCCGGGCTCAGGGCTGAGACCTGGCACAAGTTGGGACACTGATGGAGAGGATGAATCCAGCTCTGCGGCGCTGGGGAGGGGGGGGACATGGTTCCGTCCGTGGCTGGGGGCCCCCAGACCCCCCAAAGTCCCCCCATGTGGCACAGAATCTGGTGCCCGTGGACCCCCATCATCCAGACCCCCCTCCCCGGGCTCAGGGCTGAGACCTGGCACAAGTTGGGACACTGATGGAGAGGATGAATCCAGCTCTGCGGCGCTGGGGAGGGGGGGGACATGGTTCCGTCCGTGGCTGGGGGCCCCCAGACCCCCCAAAGTCCCCCCATGTGGCACAGAATCTCGTGCCCCGGGGGGCGGTGCACCCCCAGTCCAGGCTCAGGGCTGAGACCTGGCACAAGTTGGGACACTGATGGAGAGGATGAATCCAGCTCTGCGGCGCTGGGGAGGGGGGGGACATGGTTCCGTCCGTGGCTGGTGGCCCCCAGACCCCCCAAAAGTACCCCCATGTGGCACAGAATCCAGTGCCCATGGACCCCCCCGGCTGCACCCCCAGTCCAGGCTCAGGGCTGAGACCGGGCACAAGTTGAGACACTGATGGGGAGGACTAGCCCGACTCTGGGGCGCTGGGGAGGGGGGGGACATGGTTCCGTCCGTGGCTGGTGGCCCCCAGACCCCCCAAAAGTACCCCCATGTGGCACAGAATCCAGTGCCCATGGACCCCCCCGGCTGCACCCCCAGTCCAGGCTCAGGGCTGAGACCGGGCACAAGTTGAGACACTGATGGGGAGGACTAACATGGCTCTGGGGTGCTGGGGAGGGGGGGGGACATGGTTCCGTCATGGCTGGTGCCCAGATTTGGGTGCCCAGGAGAAGATCTGGGTGCCCAGGAGCTGAGTTGGTTGCCCACAGAGCAGATCTGGTTGCCCAGGAGCAGATTTGGGTGCCCAGGAGCTGAGTTGGTTGCCCACAGAGCAGATCTGGTTGCCCAGGAGCAGACTTGGGTGCCCAGCACAAGTTGAGACACTGATGGGGAGGACTAACATGGCTCTGGGGTGCTGGGGAGGGGGGGGGACATGGTTCCGTCATGGCTGGTGCCCAGATTTGGGTGCCCAGGAGAAGATCTGGGTGCCCAGGAGCTGAGTTGGTTGCCCACAGAGCAGATCTGGTTGCCCAGGAGCAGATTTGGGTGCCCAGGAGCTGAGTTGGTTGCCCACAGAGCAGATCTGGTTGCCCAGGAGCAGACTTGGGTGCCCATGGAGATGACTTGGGTGCCATGGGGCAGACCAAGGTGCCCAGGAGAAGATCTGGGTGGCCACAGAGCAGGTTTGGGTGCCCGTGGAGATGAGCTGGCTACCCAGGAGCAGATCTACGTGCCCAGGAGCAGATTTGGGTGCCCACAGAGAAGATCTAGGTGCCCATGGAGCAGATTTGGGTGCCCATGGAGATGAGTTGGGTGCCCGTGGAGCAGAGTTGGGTGCCCGTGGAGCAGATCTAGGTGGGCTGAGACCTGGCACGGTGGCCACAGAGCAGGTTTGGGTGCCCGTGGAGATGAGCTGGCTACCCAGGAGCAGATCTACGTGCCCAGGAGCAGATTTGGGTGCCCATGGAGATGAGTTGGGTGCCCGTGGAGCAGAGTTGGGTGCCCGTGGAGATGACTTGGGTGCCATGGGGCAGACCAAGGTGCCCAGGAGAAGATCTGGGTGGCCACAGAGCAGGTTTGGGTGCCCGTGGAGATGAGCTGGCTACCCAGGAGCAGATCTACGTGCCCAGGAGCAGATTTGGGTGCCCACAGAGAAGATCTAGGTGCCCATGGAGCAGATTTGGGTGCCCATGGAGATGAGTTGGGTGCCCGTGGAGCAGAGTTGGGTGCCCGTGGAGCAGATCTAGGTGCCCAGGAGAAGATCTGGGTGCCCAGGAGCTGAGTTGGTTGCCCACAGAGCAGATCTGGGTGCCCAGGAGCAGATTTGGGTGCCCATGGAGATGAGTTGGGTGCCCGTGGAGATGACTTGGGTGCCATGGGGCAGACCAAGGTGCCCAGGAGAAGATCTGGGTGGCCACAGAGCAGGTTTGGGTGCCCGTGGAGATGAGCTGGCTACCCAGGAGCAAACCTAGGTGCCCAGGAGCAGATTTGGGTGCCCACAGAACAGATCTAGGTGCCCATGGAGTAGATCTGGGTGCCCAGAAGCAAAGTTGGTTGCCCGGGAGCAGATTTGGGTGCCCATGGAGCAGATCTAGGTGCCCAGGAGAATATTTAGGTGTCCAGAAGATCTACATGCCCATGGAGCTGAGTTTGGTGCCCAGGAGCAGAGCTGGGTGCCCAGGAGCTGAGTTGGTTGCCCACAGAGCAGATCTGGGTGCCCAGGAGTTGAGTGAGGTGCCCATGGAGCACGTCTGGGTTCCATGGAGCAGATCTGGGTGCCCATGGAGATGAGTTGGGTGCCCATGGAGCAGACTTGGGTGCCCACGGAGCAGAGCTGGGTGCCCATAGAGCAGACTTGGGTGCCCATGGAGAGGACTTGGGTGCCCATGGAGCAGACTTGGGTGCCCACGGAGCAGACTTGGGTGCCCACGGAGCAGAGCTGGGTGCCCATGACCAGATCGACGTGCCCATGGATATGAGTTGGGTTCCTGGAAGCGGCTGAGATGAGGAGGAACGTTTTGGGGACGGTGGCTGTGGGGGACACGGGGTGGGGACGGGTGGGTGGCCGGTTCCTGAGGGTGCAGAGGGCTGATGTCTCCCCCTTTGATGGGTGCCGCAGGTGGAGGTGGAGGTGGAGAGCATGGACAAGGCGGGGAACTTCATCGGGTGGTTGCACATCGAGGGCCTCAACCTGTCGGTGGCCCTGGTGGAACACGCCCTCTCCAAGGTCCACTTCACCGCCGAGCGCAGCCCCTACTACAAGGCCCTCCTGGCCGCCGAGGAGGCCGCCAAGCAGAAGAAGGAGAAGGTGAGCTTGGGGTAGGACCGTCCCCAAGGGATGTCACCACCCCAAGGGGTGTCCTCATGCCCACAGACGTCCCCACCTCAAGGGATGTCCCCATGGCAGATGTTCTCAACCTAAGAGATAGCCCCAACCCAAGGGATGTCCCTACCCCAAGGGATGTCTCCATCCCAAGAGGTGTCCCCATGCTCAGAGACGTTCTCACCCCAAGGGATGAACCCATCTCAAGGGATGGCCCCACTCCAAGACATGGCCCCACCCCATGAGATGTCATCTCCACCCCAAGGGATGATTCCATCCTAACAGATATCCCCACCCCAAGGGATGTCTCTACCCCAAGGGATGTCCTCACCCCCAGGCATGTCCCCACCCCAAGGCATGTCCCCACCCTGAGGGATGTCCCCATGCCAAGAGATCTTTTCACCCCAAGAGATGTCCCCATGGCAGATGTTCTCAACCTAAGAGATAGCCCCAACCCAAGGGATGTCCCTACCCCAAGGGATGTCTCCATCCCAAGAGGTGTCCCCATGCTCAGAGACGTTCTCACCCCAAGGGATGAACCCATCTCAAGAGATGGCCCCACTCCAAGAGATGGCCCCACCCCATGAGATGGCCCCACCCCATGTCATCTCCACCCCATGAGATATCTCCACCCCAAGGGGTGATTCCATCCTAACAGACATCCCCACCCCAAGGGATGTCTCTACCCCAAGGGATGTCCTCACCCCAAGGTGTGTCCCCACCCCAAGGGATGTCCCCATGTCAAGAGATGTTTTCACCCCAGGAGATGTCTCCATGGCAGATGTTCTCACCCTAAGAGATATCCCCAACCCGAAGGATGTTCCTACCCCAAGGGATGTCCCCATCCCAAGAGATGTGACCACCCCAAGGGATGTCCCCATGCCAAGAGATGTCCCCATGCCAAGAGATGTCCCCAAACCAAGGGATGTCCTCACCCTGAGGAATGTCACCACCTCAGGGGATGTCTCCATCCCAAGAGATGTCCCCACCCCAAGAGATGTCCCCACCCCAAGGCTCCTGGCATCCACGGTGCTGGAGCCCAGTGATGCTCCACCTGCTGGTTGCCACCACAGCCATCATCCCCTTGCTGGTGGCATCAAGCGTGGCCATGGGGTCCCCCACCCCATGTGTGTGTCCCCCCACCCCCCAGGTGTGGTCCCACTACGAGGAGACCCCGGTGGAGGAGGTGGTGCAGGTGCTGGAGGAGAAGGAGCGCACGGCCAACTACAAGCCCGTCTTCGTGACGGAGATCACGGACGATCTCCACTTCTACGTGCAGGACGTGGAGACGGGTACGGGGACAGGGCTGGGGT
>NW_015091670.1:100739-104652 GCF_001431845.1 Calidris pugnax | reverse complement strand
TCGAGGGGGATGGGGGGGGGGGGGGACATGGATCTGTTCATGGCTGGTGGCCCCCAGACCCCCAAAAATTCCCCCATGTGGCACAGAATCTGGTGCCCGTGGACCCCCATCATCCAGACCCCCCTCCCCGGGCTCAGGGCTGAGACCTGGCACAAGTTGGGACACTGATGGAGAGGATGAATCCAGCTCTGCGGCGCTGGGGAGGGGGGGGACATGGTTCCGTCCGTGGCTGGTGGCCCCCAGACCCCCCAAAAGTACCCCCATGTGGCACAGAATCCAGTGCCCATGGACCCCCCCGGCTGCACCCCCAGTCCAGGCTCAGGGCTGAGACCGGGCACAAGTTGAGACACTGATGGGGAGGACTAACATGGCTCTGGGGTGCTGGGGAGGGGGGGGGACATGGTTCCGTCATGGCTGGTGCCCAGATTTGGGTGCCCAGGAGAAGATCTGGGTGCCCAGGAGCTGAGTTGGTTGCCCACAGAGCAGATCTGGGTGCCCAGGAGCAGATTTGGGTGCCCATGGAGATGAGTTGGGTGCCCATGGAGATGACTTGGGTGCCATGGGGCAGACCAAGGTGCCCAGGAGAAGATCTGGGTGGCCACAGAGCAGGTTTGGGTGCCCGTGGAGATGAGCTGGCTACCCAGGAGCAGATCTACGTGCCCAGGAGCAGATTTGGGTGCCCACAGAGAAGATCTAGGTGCCCATGGAGCAGATTTGGGTGCCCATGGAGATGAGTTGGGTGCCCGTGGAGCAGAGTTGGGTGCCCGTGGAGCAGATCTAGGTGCCCAGGAGAAGATCTGGGTGCCCAGGAGCTGAGTTGGTTGCCCACAGAGCAGATCTGGGTGCCCAGGAGCAGATTTGGGTGCCCATGGAGATGAGTTGGGTGCCCGTGGAGATGACTTGGGTGCCATGGGGCAGACCAAGGTGCCCAGGAGAAGATCTGGGTGGCCACAGAGCAGGTTTGGGTGCCCGTGGAGATGAGCTGGCTACCCAGGAGCAAACCTAGGTGCCCAGGAGCAGATTTGGGTGCCCACAGAACAGATCTAGGTGCCCATGGAGTAGATCTGGGTGCCCAGAAGCAAAGTTGGTTGCCCGGGAGCAGATTTGGGTGCCCATGGAGCAGATCTAGGTGCCCAGGAGAATATTTAGGTGTCCAGAAGATCTACATGCCCATGGAGCTGAGTTTGGTGCCCAGGAGCAGAGCTGGGTGCCCAGGAGCTGAGTTGGTTGCCCACAGAGCAGATCTGGGTGCCCAGGAGTTGAGTGAGGTGCCCATGGAGCACGTCTGGGTTCCATGGAGCAGATCTGGGTGCCCATGGAGATGAGTTGGGTGCCCATGGAGCAGACTTGGGTGCCCACGGAGCAGAGCTGGGTGCCCATAGAGCAGACTTGGGTGCCCATGGAGAGGACTTGGGTGCCCATGGAGCAGACTTGGGTGCCCACGGAGCAGACTTGGGTGCCCACGGAGCAGAGCTGGGTGCCCATGACCAGATCGACGTGCCCATGGATATGAGTTGGGTTCCTGGAAGCGGCTGAGATGAGGAGGAACGTTTTGGGGACGGTGGCTGTGGGGGACACGGGGTGGGGACGGGTGGGTGGCCGGTTCCTGAGGGTGCAGAGGGCTGATGTCTCCCCCTTTGATGGGTGCCGCAGGTGGAGGTGGAGGTGGAGAGCATGGACAAGGCGGGGAACTTCATCGGGTGGTTGCACATCGAGGGCCTCAACCTGTCGGTGGCCCTGGTGGAACACGCCCTCTCCAAGGTCCACTTCACCGCCGAGCGCAGCCCCTACTACAAGGCCCTCCTGGCCGCCGAGGAGGCCGCCAAGCAGAAGAAGGAGAAGGTGAGCTTGGGGTAGGACCGTCCCCAAGGGATGTCACCACCCCAAGGGGTGTCCTCATGCCCACAGACGTCCCCACCTCAAGGGATGTCCCCATGGCAGATGTTCTCAACCTAAGAGATAGCCCCAACCCAAGGGATGTCCCTACCCCAAGGGATGTCTCCATCCCAAGAGGTGTCCCCATGCTCAGAGACGTTCTCACCCCAAGGGATGAACCCATCTCAAGGGATGGCCCCACTCCAAGACATGGCCCCACCCCATGAGATGTCATCTCCACCCCAAGGGATGATTCCATCCTAACAGATATCCCCACCCCAAGGGATGTCTCTACCCCAAGGGATGTCCTCACCCCCAGGCATGTCCCCACCCCAAGGCATGTCCCCACCCTGAGGGATGTCCCCATGCCAAGAGATCTTTTCACCCCAAGAGATGTCCCCATGGCAGATGTTCTCAACCTAAGAGATAGCCCCAACCCAAGGGATGTCCCTACCCCAAGGGATGTCTCCATCCCAAGAGGTGTCCCCATGCTCAGAGACGTTCTCACCCCAAGGGATGAACCCATCTCAAGGGATGGCCCCACTCCAAGACATGGCCCCACCCCATGAGATGTCATCTCCACCCCAAGGGATGATTCCATCCTAACAGATATCCCCACCCCAAGGGATGTCTCTACCCCAAGGGATGTCCTCACCCCCAGGCATGTCCCCACCCCAAGGCATGTCCCCACCCTGAGGGATGTCCCCATGCCAAGAGATCTTTTCACCCCAAGAGATGTCCCCATGGCAGATGTTCTCAACCTAAGAGATAGCCCCAACCCAAGGGATGTCCCTACCCCAAGGGATGTCTCCATCCCAAGAGGTGTCCCCATGCTCAGAGACGTTCTCACCCCAAGGGATGAACCCATCTCAAGAGATGGCCCCACTCCAAGAGATGGCCCCACCCCATGAGATGGCCCCACCCCATGTCATCTCCACCCCATGAGATATCTCCACCCCAAGGGGTGATTCCATCCTAACAGACATCCCCACCCCAAGGGATGTCTCTACCCCAAGGGATGTCCTCACCCCAAGGTGTGTCCCCACCCCAAGGGATGTCCCCATGTCAAGAGATGTTTTCACCCCAGGAGATGTCTCCATGGCAGATGTTCTCACCCTAAGAGATATCCCCAACCCGAAGGATGTTCCTACCCCAAGGGATGTCCCCATCCCAAGAGATGTGACCACCCCAAGGGATGTCCCCATGCCAAGAGATGTCCCCATGCCAAGAGATGTCCCCAAACCAAGGGATGTCCTCACCCTGAGGAATGTCACCACCTCAGGGGATGTCTCCATCCCAAGAGATGTCCCCACCCCAAGAGATGTCCCCACCCCAAGGCTCCTGGCATCCACGGTGCTGGAGCCCAGTGATGCTCCACCTGCTGGTTGCCACCACAGCCATCATCCCCTTGCTGGTGGCATCAAGCGTGGCCATGGGGTCCCCCACCCCATGTGTGTGTCCCCCCACCCCCCAGGTGTGGTCCCACTACGAGGAGACCCCGGTGGAGGAGGTGGTGCAGGTGCTGGAGGAGAAGGAGCGCACGGCCAACTACAAGCCCGTCTTCGTGACGGAGATCACGGACGATCTCCACTTCTACGTGCAGGACGTGGAGACGGGTACGGGGACAGGGCTGGGGTCCCCCCGTGTGTCCCCCTCCCCATCGCAGGTCTCAACACCCCCCCACCCCACCCCAGCAATGTCATTTGCCTTTGAGGGACACGGATGGGTGGGCTCAGGTGGACCTCCACCCCCAGCTCCAACACCTTCTCCAACCTCCTGGCCACGTGTGGGCCCCACACAGAGGCTGTGCGCTCCCTGGTGACCCCCCCCTCCATGTCCCCAATATTGGTGACATCACAGCTCCACCACCCCCCAGCACCCATGGGTGTTCTACCACCTGGAGGTTGGTAGAACCTCCAAGTTCTACCCGGGGGGCTTTAACTCAATGGGATGAAGATGCTCCGGTTTGGTGGACAACCCCCAAAATCCACGTGTCCTGGGGGTCAATGCCCAGGTTGTGGGGAGGTCTGGGGGGGGG
>NW_015091670.1:94036-100729 GCF_001431845.1 Calidris pugnax | reverse complement strand
CTGCCCCCCCCCCCCTCCCACAGGTGCCCAGCTGGAGAAGCTGATGGAGAACATGCGCACCGAGGTGGGCAACCACCCGCCCGTGGAGGGCTCCTACGCCCCGCGCCGCGGAGACTTCTGCATCGCCAAGTTCGTCGATGGAGAATGGTGAGAGGGGATGGTGGGTCCTACCCCCCCCGTTGTGGGGTCGTGGGGTGTCTCTGCCCCACGCTGAGGCGTGTTTTGGAGGTGACCACCCCCCATCATCCTGACCTCCAGGTACCGGGCCCGGGTGGAGAAGGTGGAGTCACCTGCCAAAGTTCATATCTTCTACATTGACTACGGCAACGTGAGTGCTCGCCCTTGGGTGCCCTCCCAACCCCGTGAAGCCCATGATGGGATGCCCACCACCCTTGGGTGCCCTCCCAAACCCCATACCCAAGAGCCCATCACATGGTGTCCACCACCCATGGGTTCCTTCCCAACCCTGGTCCTTGGGAGCCCATCACAGGTCATCCAGCACCCTTGGGTGCCCTCCCAACAGCTGGAAGCCCATGATGGTGCGTCACCACCCTTGGGTGCCCTCCAAACCGCATAGGCCATACCCAAGAACTCATCACATGGTGTCCACCACCCTTGGGTGCCTTCCCAACCCTGACACCAAGGAGCCCATTGCGTAGCGCCCACCACCCTTGGGTGCACTCCCAAACTCCATACCCAAGAGCCCATCACATGGTGTCCACCACCCTTGGGTGCCCTTCCAGACTCCATACCCAAGAGCCCATCACATGGTGTCCACCACCCTTGGGTTCCTTTCCAACCCTGGTCCTTGGGAGCCCATCACGGGGTGTCCACCACCCATGGGTTCCTTCCCAACCCTGGTCCTTGGGAGCCCATCACGGGTTGTCCACCACCCATGGGTTCCTTCCCAACCCTGGTCCTTGGGAGCCCATCACGGGGTGTCCACCACCCTTGGGTGCCCTCCAAACCCTGACACCAAGGAGCCCATCACGTAGCACCCATCACCCTTGGGTGCACTCCCAAACTCCATACTCAAGAGCCCATAACTTGGTGTCCACCACCCATGGGTTCCTTTCCAACCCTGGTCCTTGGGAGCCCATCACGGGGTGTCCACCACCCTTGGGTGCCCTCCCAACCCCGTCACCCTCTGTCCCTGCAGAAGGAGACCCTGCCTTCCACCCGCTTGGCCGCTCTGCCCCCGGCCTTCAGCACCCGCGTCCTGCCGGCACAAGCCACCGAGTACAAGTTTGCCTTCATCCAGGTGCCCCAGGACGTAAGTTTGGGGGTGTCAGGGTGGGGTGCTCCCCGGTGGGACATCAAGGGATGGGTGCCCACCACCCATGGTTGCTGCAGGAGGAGGCGCGGGCGGACGCGGTGGACAGCGTGGTGAGGGACATCCAGAACACCCAGTGCCTGCTCAACGTGGAGCATCTGGGACCCGGTTGTCCCCACGTCACCCTCCAGTTCGCCGACTCCAAGAGCGACGTGGGGCTGGGGCTGGTCAAGGAGGGGCTGGTCATGGTGGAGGTGCGCAAGGAGAAGCAGTTCCAGAAGGTGGTAAGTGCTGGTGGGGGGAAGGTCCTTGCCCCACTTGCTGTGGGGTGGCCAAGAGGTGATGGACCCCCCAACTCATCTGATGCCGTATTGATCCTGGCTTGGTGGCTGCTTGGGGACAGGGTGGGGGTAGTGACCCCCCTTAAGCACTGGCCACCCCCTACTTGGACACCTCATTTTGTGTTGGGAGGGTCATCAGGGAGGGGGGTGGTCCCACCTCCTTGACCTCCATGGGGTCCCACCTCCTTGACCTCCACAGGGTCCCACCTCCCTTGCTCTCCATGGGGTCCCCCCTCCTTGACCTCCATGAAGTCACACCTCCTTGCCCTCTATGGGGTCCCACCTCCCTGCCCTCTATGGGGTCCCACCTCCTTGACCTCCATGGAGTCCCACCTCCATGTGGGTTCCACCTCCTTGATCTCCATGGGGTCCCACCTTGTTGACCTCCATGGGGGGTCCCACCTCCATGGGGACCTTATCCCTGGGGTCCCGGTTGATGTGGGTCCCCCCCCATCCCTGGGGTGATGCTGAATGTGCCCCCCCATTTCTGGGGTGATGCTGGGGTGTGCCCCCCCTCATCTCTGGGGTACCCCATTATCCCTGGGGAGATGCTGGGGTGTGCTCCCCCCCATCTCTGGGGGAGATGCTGATGTGGTACCCCATTATCCCTGGGGTCCCGGTTGATGTGGGTCCCCCCCCATCCCTGGGGTGATGCTGAATGTGCCCCCCCATTTCTGGGGTGATGCTGGGGTGTGCCCCCCCTCATCTCTGGGGTACCCCATTATCCCTGGGGAGATGCTGGGGTGTGCTCCCCCCCATCTCTGGGGGAGATGCTGATGTGGTACCCCATTATCCCTGGGGTCCCGGTTGATGTGGGTCCCCCCCCATCCCTGGGGTGATGCTGAATGTGCCCCCCCATTTCTGGGGTGATGCTGGGGTGTGCCCCCCCTCATCTCTGGGGTACCCCATTATCCCTGGGGAGATGCTGGGGTGTGCTCCCCCCCATCTCTGGGGGAGATGCTGATGTGGTACCCCATTATCCCTGGGGTCCCGGTTGATGTGGGTCCCCCCCCATCCCTGGGGTGATGCTGAATGTGCCCCCCCATTTCTGGGGTGATGCTGGGGTGTGCCCCCCCTCATCTCTGGGGTACCCCATTATCCCTGGGGAGATGCTGGGGTGTGCTCCCCCCCATCTCTGGGGGAGATGCTGATGTGGTACCCCATTATCCCTGGGGTTGATGGTTGATGTGGGTCCCCCCCATTTCTGGGGTGATGCTGGATGTCCCCCCCCATTTCTGAGGTGATGCTGAATGTGTCCCCCCCCATTTTTGGGATGATGCTGGATGTGGTACCCCATTATCCCTGGGGTTGATGGTTGATGTGGGTCCCCCCCATTTCTGGGGTGATGCTGGATGTCCCCCCCCATTTCTGAGGTGATGCTGAATGTGTCCCCCCCCATTTTTGGGATGATGCTGGATGTGGTACCCCATTATCCCTGGGGTTGATGGTTGATGTGGGTCCCCCCCATTTCTGGGGTGATGCTGGATGTCCCCCCCCATTTCTGAGGTGATGCTGAATGTGTCCCCCCCCATTTTTGGGATGATGCTGGATGTGGTACCCCATTATCCCTGGGGTTGATGGTTGATGTGGGTCCCCCCCATTTCTGGGGTGATGCTGGATGTCCCCCCCCATTTCTGAGGTGATGCTGAATGTGTCCCCCCCCATTTTTGGGATGATGCTGGATGTGGTACCCCATTATCCCTGGGGTTGATGGTTGATGTGGGTCCCCCCCATTTCTGGGGTGATGCTGGATGTCCCCCCCCATTTCTGAGGTGATGCTGAATGTGTCCCCCCCCATTTTTGGGATGATGCTGGATGTGGTACCCCATTATCCCTGGGGTTGATGGTTGATGTGGGTCCCCCCCATTTCTGGGGTGATGCTGGATGTCCCCCCCCATTTCTGAGGTGATGCTGAATGTGTCCCCCCCCATTTTTGGGATGATGCTGGATGTGGTACCCCATTATCCCTGGGGTTGATGGTTGATGTGGGTCCCCCCCATTTCTGGGGTGATGCTGGATGTCCCCCCCCATTTCTGAGGTGATGCTGAATGTGTCCCCCCCCATTTTTGGGATGATGCTGGATGTGGTACCCCATTATCCCTGGGGTTGATGGTTGATGTGGGTCCCCCCCATTTCTGGGGTGATGCTGGATGTCCCCCCCCATTTCTGAGGTGATGCTGAATGTGTCCCCCCCCATTTTTGGGATGATGCTGGATGTGGTACCCCATTATCCCTGGGGTTGATGGTTGATGTGGGTCCCCCCCATTTCTGGGGTGATGCTGGATGTCCCCCCCCATTTCTGAGGTGATGCTGAATGTGTCCCCCCCCATTTTTGGGATGATGCTGGATGTGGTACCCCATTATCCCTGGGGTTGATGGTTGATGTGGGTCCCCCCCATTTCTGGGGTGATGCTGGATGTCCCCCCCCATTTCTGAGGTGATGCTGAATGTGTCCCCCCCCATTTTTGGGATGATGCTGGATGTGGTACCCCATTATCCCTGGGGTTGATGGTTGATGTGGGTCCCCCCCATTTCTGGGGTGATGCTGGATGTCCCCCCCCATTTCTGAGGTGATGCTGAATGTGTCCCCCCCCATTTTTGGGATGATGCTGGATGTGGTACCCCATTATCCCTGGGGTTGATGGTTGATGTGGGTCCCCCCCATTTCTGGGGTGATGCTGGATGTCCCCCCCCATTTCTGAGGTGATGCTGAATGTGTCCCCCCCCATTTTTGGGATGATGCTGGATGTGGTACCCCATTATCCCTGGGGTTGATGGTTGATGTGGGTCCCCCCCATTTCTGGGGTGATGCTGGATGTCCCCCCCCATTTCTGAGGTGATGCTGAATGTGTCCCCCCCCATTTTTGGGATGATGCTGGATGTGGTACCCCATTATCCCTGGGGTTGATGGTTGATGTGGGTCCCCCCCATTTCTGGGGTGATGCTGGATGTCCCCCCCCATTTCTGAGGTGATGCTGAATGTGTCCCCCCCCATTTTTGGGATGATGCTGGATGTGGTACCCCATTATCCCTGGGGTTGATGGTTGATGTGGGTCCCCCCCATTTCTGGGGTGATGCTGGATGTCCCCCCCCATTTCTGAGGTGATGCTGAATGTGTCCCCCCCCATTTTTGGGATGATGCTGGATGTGGTACCCCATTATCCCTGGGGTTGATGGTTGATGTGGGTCCCCCCCATTTCTGGGGTGATGCTGGATGTCCCCCCCCATTTCTGAGGTGATGCTGAATGTGTCCCCCCCCATTTTTGGGATGATGCTGGATGTGGTACCCCATTATCCCTGGGGTTGATGGTTGATGTGGGTCCCCCCCATTTCTGGGGTGATGCTGGATGTCCCCCCCCATTTCTGAGGTGATGCTGAATGTGTCCCCCCCCATTTTTGGGATGATGCTGGATGTGGTACCCCATTATCCCTGGGGTTGATGGTTGATGTGGGTCCCCCCCATTTCTGGGGTGATGCTGGATGTCCCCCCCCATTTCTGAGGTGATGCTGAATGTGTCCCCCCCCATTTTTGGGATGATGCTGGATGTGGTACCCCATTATCCCTGGGGTTGATGGTTGATGTGGGTCCCCCCCATTTCTGGGGTGATGCTGGATGTCCCCCCCCATTTCTGAGGTGATGCTGAATGTGTCCCCCCCCATTTTTGGGATGATGCTGGATGTGGTACCCCATTATCCCTGGGGTTGATGGTTGATGTGGGTCCCCCCCATTTCTGGGGTGATGCTGGATGTCCCCCCCCATTTCTGAGGTGATGCTGAATGTGTCCCCCCCCATTTTTGGGATGATGCTGGATGTGGTACCCCATTATCCCTGGGGTTGATGGTTGATGTGGGTCCCCCCCATTTCTGGGGTGATGCTGGATGTCCCCCCCCATTTCTGAGGTGATGCTGAATGTGTCCCCCCCCATTTTTGGGATGATGCTGGATGTGGTACCCCATTATCCCTGGGGTTGATGGTTGATGTGGGTCCCCCCCATTTCTGGGGTGATGCTGGATGTCCCCCCCCATTTCTGAGGTGATGCTGAATGTGTCCCCCCCCATTTTTGGGATGATGCTGGATGTGGTACCCCATTATCCCTGGGGTTGATGGTTGATGTGGGTCCCCCCCATTTCTGGGGTGATGCTGGATGTCCCCCCCCATTTCTGAGGTGATGCTGAATGTGTCCCCCCCCATTTTTGGGATGATGCTGGATGTGGTACCCCATTATCCCTGGGGTTGATGGTTGATGTGGGTCCCCCCCATTTCTGGGGTGATGCTGGATGTCCCCCCCCATTTCTGAGGTGATGCTGAATGTGTCCCCCCCCATTTTTGGGATGATGCTGGATGTGGTACCCCATTATCCCTGGGGTTGATGGTTGATGTGGGTCCCCCCCATTTCTGGGGTGATGCTGGATGTCCCCCCCCATTTCTGAGGTGATGCTGAATGTGTCCCCCCCCATTTTTGGGATGATGCTGGATGTGGTACCCCATTATCCCTGGGGTTGATGGTTGATGTGGGTCCCCCCCATTTCTGGGGTGATGCTGGATGTCCCCCCCCATTTCTGAGGTGATGCTGAATGTGTCCCCCCCCATTTTTGGGATGATGCTGGATGTGGTACCCCATTATCCCTGGGGTTGATGGTTGATGTGGGTCCCCCCCATTTCTGGGGTGATGCTGGATGTCCCCCCCCATTTCTGAGGTGATGCTGAATGTGTCCCCCCCCATTTTTGGGATGATGCTGGATGTGGTACCCCATTATCCCTGGGGTGATGCTGGATGTGTGTCCCCCCCTCATTTTTGGGGTGATGCTGGATGTGCCCCCCCCACCATTTCTGGGGAAGATGCTGGATCTGGCCCCCCCAGTCTCTGGGGGTGATGCTGGATGTGGTACCCCATTATCCCTGGGGTCCCAGTTGATGTGGGTCCCTCCCCATTTTTGGGGTGATGCTGGGTGTGTCCCCCCCCAGTTTTTGGGGTGATGCTGGATGTGTGTCCCCCCCTCATTTTTGGGGTGATGCTGGATGTGCCCCCCCCACCATTTCTGGGGAGGATGCTGGAGCTGGCCCCCCCCGTCTCTGGG
>NW_015091670.1:91816-93561 GCF_001431845.1 Calidris pugnax | reverse complement strand
TGGGACCCAAATCTGGACCCCAAACATGGCCCAACCCTGGGACCCAAATCTGGACCCCAAACCTGGGTCCCACCCATGGACTTCGACTCTGGGACCCAAATCTGGGTCCCACCCATGGACCCCAACCCTGAGACCCAAATCTGGACCCCAAACCTGGATCCCACCCATGGACCCCAACCTTGGGACCCAAACCTGGATCCCACCCATGGACCCCAACCTTGGGACCCAAACCTGGGTCCCACCCATGGACCCCAACCCTGAGACCCAAATCTGGACCCCAAACCTGGATCCCACCCATGGACCCCAACCTTGGGACCCAAACCTGGATCCCACCCATGGACCCCAACCTTGGGACCCAAACCTGGGTCCCACCCATGGACCCCAACCCTGGGACCCAAATCTGGACCCCAACCCTGGGTCCCACCCATGGACTTCGACCCTGGGACTCAATTCTAGACCCCAAACCTGGGTCCCACCCATGGACCTCAACCCTGGGACCCAAATCTGGACCCCAACCCTGGGTCCCACCCATGGACCTCAACCCTGGGACCCAAATCTGGGTCCCACCCATGGACCCCAAACTTGGACCCCAAACCTGGGACTCAGCCCTAGGTCCCACCCATGGACCCCAACCCTGGGACCCAAATCTGGACCCCAACCCCGGTTTCCACCATGGACCTCAACCCTGGAACTCAAACCTGGGTCCCACCCATGGACTTCGACCCTGAGACCCAAATCTGAACCCCCAAACCTGGGTCCCAGTGGTGGACCTTCACCTTGGGTCCCTAATGTGATCATTAACTCTGGACCCCAACTTTGGGTCCCAAACCTGGACCTCAACCCTATGGCCCAAACATGAGCCCTAGACCTGGTCCCAACCATGGACCTCAACTGTGTGTCCCAAATCCGGACCCCAAACCTGGGTCCCAGTGGTGGATCTCCACCCTATGTCCCAAATGTGGTCATTAACCCAACGCAACATTGGCTCCCAACCATGGACCTTACTCCAGGTCCCAAACCTGGACCTCAACCATGGCCCTAGACCTGGACCTCCACCTTGGGTCCCAAATGTGGCCCTTGGCCCTGAACCTGAACCCCAAGTCCCAACCACGGACCTCAACCCCAGGTCCCAAGGTTAGACCTCAACCTTGGGTCCCACCCATGGACCTCAATCCCAGATCCCAAATGTGGCCCCTGAACCTGAGCCCCCAGGTCCAGCTGTGGACCCCAACCTTGGGTCCCAAATGTGTCCCCCGAACCCCAAGTCCCAACCATGGCCCCCAACCCCACCCTAGACCCCAAGCCTGAACCTCAACCCTGGGCAACCAACCCTGGACCCCAGCTCTGACATCAACCTTCACCCCAACTCCAACCCCCCCGCCCCCATCTGACCCAGATGAGGGACAGGGTGGGGTGACAACACCCACAGAAAAGTCCCATGGGCTTCCCACCACCATCTGCACCCCACAGCAGTGGGGTGGGGAGGGCACGGGGAGCCCCCTGGACACCCCCAAGCCCATGGTGACACCAAGCTTGTCCCCTCAGCTCCATGGGGACACTGGTGAATGCCACCCACGGGCATCTGCACCGTCCTGGGGGGTGGGGGGGTCAGTGTCAATGAGCCCCCCCCCATCCCTTGTCCCCACTGGCCGCCGTGCTCTTGGGGAGTTAATTATAGGGCGGCCCTAATTGAATTGGAACCCAATTACAGCGGGTGGTGAGTGTCAATAATTAACGCCAGGGAA
>NW_015091670.1:90251-91426 GCF_001431845.1 Calidris pugnax | reverse complement strand
GGGGGTTTGTGGGGGTGGTCTTGGGGGGGTCCTTGGGGTGTAGCTGGGGGGGTTCTTGGTGGGTCTCTGGTGGGCCCCTGGGGGTCTCTGGGGTGTAACTGGGGGTTCCTGGGGGTCTTTGGTGGGTCCCTGGGGGGTAAGTGGGGGGTTCTGGGGGTCCCTGGAGGTCTCTGGGGTGTAGCTGGGGAGGTTCTTGGGGTTCTTTGGTGGGTTTCTGGGGGTGTCAGGCTGCATCTGGGGGTTCCTGGGGGTCTTGGGTGGGTCCCTGGAGGTCCCTGGCTGTATCTGTATCTGTACCAAGCTGTGTGGTGTTGTGGATACACCAGAGGGAGGGGATGTCATCCAAAAGGACCTGGCCAGGCTGGAGAGGTGGGCCCAGGTGAACCTCATGAGGTTCAACAAGAGCAAATGCAAGGTTCTGCACCTGGGCTGGAACAATCATCACCATCAGTACAGACCAGGGGGGGTTTGTGGGGGTGGTCTTGGGGGGGTCCTTGGGGTGTAGCTGGGGGGGTTCTTGGTGGGTCTCTGGTGGGCCCCTGGGGGTCTCTGGGGTGTAACTGGGGGTTCCTGGGGGTCTTTGGTGGGTCCCTGGGGTGTAAGTGGGGGGTTCTGGGGGTCCCTGGAGGTCTCTGGGGTGTAGCTGGGGAGGTTCTTGGGGTTCTTTGGTGGGTTTCTGGGGGTGTCAGGCTGCATCTGGGGGTTCCTGGGGGTCTTGGGTGGGTCCCTGGAGGTCCCTGGCTGTATCTGTATCTGTACCAAGCTGTGTGGTGTTGTGGATACACCAGAGGGAGGGGATGTCATCCAAAAGGACCTGGCCAGGCTGGAGAGGTGGGCCCAGGTGAACCTCATGAGGTTCAACAAGAGCAAATGCAAGGTTCTGCACCTGGGCCGGAACAATCCTCGCCACCAATACAAACTGGGGGGTGAGGGATTGGAAAGCAGCCCTGAGGAAAGGGACTTGGGGGTGCTGGTGGAGGAGAAGCTGGACATGAGCAGGCAGTGGGCACTTGCAGCCCAGAAGGCAAATCACATCCTGGGCTGCATCAAAAGCTGCATTGCCAGCAGGTCCAGAGAGGTGATTCTTCTGCTTTACTCTGCTCGTGTGAGACCTAACCTGGAATACTGTGTCCAGGTTTGGAGTGCTCAACACATGAAGGACAAGCACTTGCTTG
>NW_015091670.1:85697-89536 GCF_001431845.1 Calidris pugnax | reverse complement strand
GTAGCTGGGGGGGTTCTTGGTGGGTCTCTGGGGGGCCCCTGGGGGTCTCTGGGGGGTAACTGGGGGTTCCTGAGGGTCTTTGGTGGGTCCCTGGGGTGTAACTGGGGGGTTCTGGGGGTCTTGGGTGGGTCCCTGGAGGTCTCTGGGGTGTAACTGGGGGGTTCTGGGGGTCTCTGGGGTGTAACTGGGGAGCTCCTTGGGGTCTTTGATGGATCCCCGACGTCCCCAGTGCCACCAGCCAGGGGACACCAGTCCCCCCACGGCTGGGGGGGCTGGGGGGGGCTGGGTTCAGCTGTGCTGAGTGATGCTGGGCACCACTGGGTGTACTGGGATGCACTGAGTGGTACTGGGACGCACTGGGCTGGGTGGTACTGAGATGTGCTGGGCTGTGGTGGGAGGCGATGCAGGGCTCTACTGGACGGGACAGGGACAAACTGGAGTGTACTGGGCGGCGCTGGGCTGGGCTGAGCTATACCGGGGTGTACTGGGCTGAACTGGGCTGTACTGGGCGATGCACTGGGCTCCGGCAGCGGGAGAGCAGCGACAGAGAGAGAAACAGCGCCATCTGCTGGTACTGGGACAGCCCGTCCCAGTATAGCTCCGTCCCAGTATAGCTCCGTCCCAGTATAGCTCCGTCCCAGTATAGCTCCGTCCCAGTATAGCTCCGTCCCAGTCCAGTCCAGTCCCAGCGCAGTGCCATCCCAGTATCCCTCCATCCCAGTATCCCTCCATCCCAGCACAGCCCCGTCCCAGCACAGCCCCATCCCAGTCCAGTCCAGTCCCAGCACAGTGCCATCCCAGTATCCCTCCAGCCCAGTATTCCCCCATCCCAGCACAGTCCCATTCCAGTATTCCCCCATCCCAGCACAGTCCCATCCCAGTATCTCTCTATCCCAGTACAGCCCAGTCCCAGCACAGTCCCCTCCCAGTATCCCTCCATCCCAGTACAGTCCAGTCCCAGCACAGCCCCATCCCAGTATTCCTTCATCCCAGCACAGCCCCGTCCCAGCACAGCCCCATCCCAGTACAGTCCAGTCCCAGCACAGCCCCATCCCAGTATCCCTCTGTCCCAGCACAGCCCCGTCCCAGCACAGCCCCGTCCCAGCACAGCCCCATCCCAGTACAGCCCAGTCCCAGTATCCCTCCATCCCGGTACAGCCCAGAGTGGCGCCGAAGGACCCAGTGTCCCCCCCCGTCCCCTCCGTGTCCCCCGATCCCGCTGCGGGGCGTGTCCCGGGGTGGGCGGGGCCAAAGTGGGCGTGGTCGGGGCGTGTCCCGATGGTCGGTCCCCGTCCCCGATGTCCCGGTGTCCCGGTATCCCCCTGTCCCGGTGTCCCCATGTCCCTATATCCCCATGTCCCCATGTCCTGATGTCCCGGTGTCCCCATATCCCGGTGTCCCCATATCCCGGTGTCCCCCTGTCCTGATATTCCAATGTCCCCGTGTCCCACTGTCCCGGTGTCCCCATGTCCCGGGGTCCCCTTGACCCACTGTCCCCATGTCCCACTGTCCCGGTGTCCCCATGTCCTGATGTCCCGGTGTCGCTGTGTCCCTATGTCCTGCTGTCACCACATCCTGGTGTCCCCATGTCCTGGTGTCCCGCTGTCCCAGGGTCCCCATTTCCCCAGGTCCCGGGGTCCCCTTGTCCCACTGTCCCCATGTCCCCATGTCCCACTGTCTCCCTGTCCCCATATCCCAGTGTCCCCATGTCCTGATGTCCCGGTGTCGCTGTGTCCCTATGTCCTGCTGTCACCACATCCTGGTGTCCCCATGTCCTGGTGTCCCGCTGTCCCAGGGTCCCCATTTCCCCAGGTCCCGGGGTCCCCTTGTCCCACTGTCCCCATGTCCCCATGTCCCACTGTCTCCCTGTCCCCATATCCCAGTGTCCCCATGTCCTGATGTCCCGATATCTCTGTTTCCCAGTGTCCCCATGTCCCGATGTCCCCATGTCCTGATGTCCCGATGTCCCTGTCTCGTGATGTCCCTGTGTCCCCATGTCCTGATGTCCCCATATCCCGGTGTCCCCGTGTCCCCATGTCCTGATGTCCTCATGTCCCCATGTCCCCATGTCCCCTGTCCCCATGTCCCGGTGTCCCCATGTCCTGATATCTCGATATCTCTGTGTCCCCATGTCCCTGTGTCCTGATGTCCCCATATCCCGGTGTCCCCGTGTCCCCATGTCCTGATGTCCTCATGTCCCCATGTCCCCATGTCCCCTGTCCCCATGTCCCGGTGTCCCCATGTCCTGATATCTCGATATCTCTGTGTCCCCATGTCCCTGTGTCCTGATGTCCCCATGTCCCAGTGTCCCCCTGTCCTGATATTCCAATGTCCCCATGTCCCAGTGTCCCCATGTCCCGATGTCCCCATGTCCCTGTGTCCCCCTGTCCTCATGTCCCCATATCCCAGTGTCTCCATGTCCTGATGTCCCGATATCTCTGTTTACCAGTGTCCCCATGTCCTGATGTCCTGGTGTCCCCATGTCCCGGTGTCCCCTGTCCCCATGTCCTGGTGTCCCCATGTCCTGATGTCCCAATCTCTGTGTCCCCATGTCCTGATGTCCCCATATCCCGGTGTCCCCATATCCCAGTGTCCCCATGTCCCGATGTCCCTGTCTCCTGGTGTCCCCATGTCCTAATGTCCCGATATCTCTGTGTCCCGATGTCCCCATGTCCTGGTGTCCGCTTGTCCTGATGTCCCAGTGTCCCCCTGTCCCCATATCCCAGTGTCCCCGTGTCCTGATGTCCTGATATCTCTGTGTCCTGATGTCCCCATGTCCCAGTGTCCCCTTGTCCCCATGTCCTGATGTCCCTGTGTCCCTATATCCCAGTGTCCCCATGTCCCAATATCTCTGTGTCCCAGTGTCCCCATGTCCTGATGTCCCGATATCTCTGTTTTCTGGTGTCCCCATGTCCCTGTGTCCCCCTGTCCCCATGTCCCGGTGTCCCCATGTCCTGGTGTCCCCTGTCCACCTTGTCCCTGTGTCCTCCTGTCCCGGTGTCCCCATGTCCCCATATCCCAGTGTCCCCATGTCCTGATGTCCTGATATCTCTGTGTCCCGGTGTCCCCTGTCCCCATGTCCCTGTGTCCTCCTGTCCCACTGTCCCCATGTCCCCATATCCCAGTGTCCCCATGTCCCGATGTCCCCATGTCCTGATGTCCCAGTGTCCCCATGATCTGATGTCCCAATATCTCTGTTTCCCGGTGTCCCCATGTCCCGATGTCCCCATGTCCCGGTGTCCCCTGTCCCCATGTCCCTGTGTCCTCCTGTCCCGGTGTCCCCATGTCCCCATATCCCAGTGTCCCCATGTCCTGATGTCCCGATGTCCCTGTCTCCTGGTGTCCCCATGTCCTGATGTCCCCATATCCTGGTGTCCCTGTGTCCCCATGTCCCACTGTCCCCATGTCCCCATGTCCCGATGTCCCCATGTCCTGATGTCCCCCTGTCCCCCTGTCCCCATACCATGCTGTCCCCTGGTCACCCCCCCGTGGGGGGGGACACGGGTGACAAGAAGGGGCTGTCCGGGACGGGGTGTGGTGGTGGTGCCCCCCCCATAGTGGTGTGTCCCCCCCCTTCGTGTCAGTGTCCCCCTCGGTGAGGGGGGTGTCTGTCCCCCCCCGTGGGGGTGTCCCTCGTGTATGGGGGGGGTCAGTCCCCTCGTGGGGGTGTCCCCCGTGTGTGGGGGTGTCTGTCCCCCCCCGTGGGGGTGTCCCTCGTGTATGGGGGGGGTCAGTCCCCTCGTGGGGGTGTCCCCCGTGTGTGGGGGTGTCTGTCCCCCCCCGTGGGGGTGTCCCTCGTGTATGGGGGGGGGTCTGTCCCCTCGTGGGGGTGTCCCTCA
>NW_015091670.1:65536-69064 GCF_001431845.1 Calidris pugnax | reverse complement strand
GTAGCTGGGGGGGTTCTTGGTGGGTCTCTGGGGGGCCCCTGGGGGTCTCTGGGGGGTAACTGGGGGTTCCTGAGGGTCTTTGGTGGGTCCCTGGGGTGTAACTGGGGGGTTCTGGGGGTCTTGGGTGGGTCCCTGGAGGTCTCTGGGGTGTAACTGGGGGGTTCTGGGGGTCTCTGGGGTGTAACTGGGGAGCTCCTTGGGGTCTTTGATGGATCCCCGACGTCCCCAGTGCCACCAGCCAGGGGACACCAGTCCCCCCACGGCTGGGGGGGCTGGGGGGGGCTGGGTTCAGCTGTGCTGAGTGATGCTGGGCACCACTGGGTGTACTGGGATGCACTGAGTGGTACTGGGACGCACTGGGCTGGGTGGTACTGAGATGTGCTGGGCTGTGGTGGGAGGCGATGCAGGGCTCTACTGGACGGGACAGGGACAAACTGGAGTGTACTGGGCGGCGCTGGGCTGGGCTGAGCTATACCGGGGTGTACTGGGCTGAACTGGGCTGTACTGGGCGATGCACTGGGCTCCGGCAGCGGGAGAGCAGCGACAGAGAGAGAAACAGCGCCATCTGCTGGTACTGGGACAGCCCGTCCCAGTATAGCTCCGTCCCAGTATAGCTCCGTCCCAGTATAGCTCCGTCCCAGTATAGCTCCGTCCCAGTATAGCTCCGTCCCAGTCCAGTCCAGTCCCAGCGCAGTGCCATCCCAGTATCCCTCCATCCCAGTATCCCTCCATCCCAGCACAGCCCCGTCCCAGCACAGCCCCATCCCAGTCCAGTCCAGTCCCAGCACAGTGCCATCCCAGTATCCCTCCAGCCCAGTATTCCCCCATCCCAGCACAGTCCCATTCCAGTATTCCCCCATCCCAGCACAGTCCCATCCCAGTATCTCTCTATCCCAGTACAGCCCAGTCCCAGCACAGTCCCCTCCCAGTATCCCTCCATCCCAGTACAGTCCAGTCCCAGCACAGCCCCATCCCAGTATTCCTTCATCCCAGCACAGCCCCGTCCCAGCACAGCCCCATCCCAGTACAGTCCAGTCCCAGCACAGCCCCATCCCAGTATCCCTCTGTCCCAGCACAGCCCCGTCCCAGCACAGCCCCGTCCCAGCACAGCCCCATCCCAGTACAGCCCAGTCCCAGTATCCCTCCATCCCGGTACAGCCCAGAGTGGCGCCGAAGGACCCAGTGTCCCCCCCCGTCCCCTCCGTGTCCCCCGATCCCGCTGCGGGGCGTGTCCCGGGGTGGGCGGGGCCAAAGTGGGCGTGGTCGGGGCGTGTCCCGATGGTCGG
The DNA here is from genome assembly GCF_001431845.1 of Calidris pugnax. NCBI lineage: Eukaryota > Metazoa > Chordata > Aves > Charadriiformes > Scolopacidae > Calidris > Calidris pugnax. The sequence goes on along the minus strand of NW_015091670.1, from coordinate 67,778 downwards.
TCCCCGTCCCCGATGTCCCGGTGTCCCGGTATCCCCCTGTCCCGGTGTCCCCATGTCCCTATATCCCCATGTCCCCATGTCCTGATGTCCCGGTGTCCCCATATCCCGGTGTCCCCATATCCCGGTGTCCCCCTGTCCTGATATTCCAATGTCCCCGTGTCCCACTGTCCCGGTGTCCCCATGTCCCGGGGTCCCCTTGACCCACTGTCCCCATGTCCCACTGTCCCGGTGTCCCCATGTCCTGATGTCCCGGTGTCGCTGTGTCCCTATGTCCTGCTGTCACCACATCCTGGTGTCCCCATGTCCTGGTGTCCCGCTGTCCCAGGGTCCCCATTTCCCCAGGTCCCGGGGTCCCCTTGTCCCACTGTCCCCATGTCCCCATGTCCCACTGTCTCCCTGTCCCCATATCCCAGTGTCCCCATGTCCTGATGTCCCGATATCTCTGTTTCCCAGTGTCCCCATGTCCCGATGTCCCCATGTCCTGATGTCCCGATGTCCCTGTCTCGTGATGTCCCTGTGTCCCCATGTCCTGATGTCCCCATATCCCGGTGTCCCCGTGTCCCCATGTCCTGATGTCCTCATGTCCCCATGTCCCCATGTCCCCTGTCCCCATGTCCCGGTGTCCCCATGTCCTGATATCTCGATATCTCTGTGTCCCCATGTCCCTGTGTCCTGATGTCCCCATGTCCCAGTGTCCCCCTGTCCTGATATTCCAATGTCCCCATGTCCCAGTGTCCCCATGTCCCGATGTCCCCATGTCCCTGTGTCCCCCTGTCCTCATGTCCCCATATCCCAGTGTCTCCATGTCCTGATGTCCCGATATCTCTGTTTACCAGTGTCCCCATGTCCTGATGTCCTGGTGTCCCCATGTCCCGGTGTCCCCTGTCCCCATGTCCTGGTGTCCCCATGTCCTGGTGTCCCCATGTCCTGATGTCCCAATCTCTGTGTCCCCATGTCCTGATGTCCCCATATCCCGGTGTCCCCATATCCCAGTGTCCCCATGTCCCGATGTCCCTGTCTCCTGGTGTCCCCATGTCCTAATGTCCCGATATCTCTGTGTCCCGATGTCCCCATGTCCTGGTGTCCGCTTGTCCTGATGTCCCAGTGTCCCCCTGTCCCCATATCCCAGTGTCCCCGTGTCCTGATGTCCTGATATCTCTGTGTCCTGATGTCCCCATGTCCCAGTGTCCCCTTGTCCCCATGTCCTGATGTCCCTGTGTCCCTATATCCCAGTGTCCCCATGTCCCAATATCTCTGTGTCCCAGTGTCCCCATGTCCTGATGTCCCGATATCTCTGTTTTCTGGTGTCCCCATGTCCCTGTGTCCCCCTGTCCCCATGTCCCGGTGTCCCCATGTCCTGGTGTCCCCTGTCCACCTTGTCCCTGTGTCCTCCTGTCCCGGTGTCCCCATGTCCCCATATCCCAGTGTCCCCATGTCCTGATGTCCTGATATCTCTGTGTCCCGGTGTCCCCTGTCCCCATGTCCCTGTGTCCTCCTGTCCCACTGTCCCCATGTCCCCATATCCCAGTGTCCCCATGTCCCGATGTCCCCATGTCCTGATGTCCCAGTGTCCCCATGATCTGATGTCCCAATATCTCTGTTTCCCGGTGTCCCCATGTCCCGATGTCCCCATGTCCCGGTGTCCCCTGTCCCCATGTCCCTGTGTCCTCCTGTCCCACTGTCCCCATGTCCCCATATCCCAGTGTCCCCATGTCCTGATGTCCCGATGTCCCTGTCTCCTGGTGTCCCCATGTCCTGATGTCCCCATATCCTGGTGTCCCTGTGTCCCCATGTCCCACTGTCCCCATGTCCCCATGTCCCGATGTCCCCATGTCCTGATGTCCCCCTGTCCCCCTGTCCCCATACCATGCTGTCCCCTGGTCACCCCCCCGTGGGGGGGGACACGGGTGACAAGAAGGGGCTGTCCGGGACGGGGTGTGGTGGTGGTGCCCCCCCCATAGTGGTGTGTCCCCCCCCTTCGTGTCAGTGTCCCCCTCGGTGAGGGGGGTGTCTGTCCCCCCCCGTGGGGGTGTCCCTCGTGTATGGGGGGGGTCAGTCCCCTCGTGGGGGTGTCCCCCGTGTGTGGGGGTGTCTGTCCCCCCCCGTGGGGGTGTCCCTCGTGTATGGGGGGGGTCAGTCCCCTCGTGGGGGTGTCCCCCGTGTGTGGGGGTGTCTGTCCCCCCCCGTGGGGGTGTCCCTCGTGTATGGGGGGGGGTCTGTCCCCTCGTGGGGGTGTCCCTCA
>NW_015091670.1:58528-61947 GCF_001431845.1 Calidris pugnax | reverse complement strand
GTAGCTGGGGGGGTTCTTGGTGGGTCTCTGGGGGGCCCCTGGGGGTCTCTGGGGGGTAACTGGGGGTTCCTGAGGGTCTTTGGTGGGTCCCTGGGGTGTAACTGGGGGGTTCTGGGGGTCTTGGGTGGGTCCCTGGAGGTCTCTGGGGTGTAACTGGGGGGTTCTGGGGGTCTCTGGGGTGTAACTGGGGAGCTCCTTGGGGTCTTTGATGGATCCCCGACGTCCCCAGTGCCACCAGCCAGGGGACACCAGTCCCCCCACGGCTGGGGGGGCTGGGGGGGGCTGGGTTCAGCTGTGCTGAGTGATGCTGGGCACCACTGGGTGTACTGGGATGCACTGAGTGGTACTGGGACGCACTGGGCTGGGTGGTACTGAGATGTGCTGGGCTGTGGTGGGAGGCGATGCAGGGCTCTACTGGACGGGACAGGGACAAACTGGAGTGTACTGGGCGGCGCTGGGCTGGGCTGAGCTATACCGGGGTGTACTGGGCTGAACTGGGCTGTACTGGGCGATGCACTGGGCTCCGGCAGCGGGAGAGCAGCGACAGAGAGAGAAACAGCGCCATCTGCTGGTACTGGGACAGCCCGTCCCAGTATAGCTCCGTCCCAGTATAGCTCCGTCCCAGTATAGCTCCGTCCCAGTATAGCTCCGTCCCAGTATAGCTCCGTCCCAGTCCAGTCCAGTCCCAGCGCAGTGCCATCCCAGTATCCCTCCATCCCAGTATCCCTCCATCCCAGCACAGCCCCGTCCCAGCACAGCCCCATCCCAGTCCAGTCCAGTCCCAGCACAGTGCCATCCCAGTATCCCTCCAGCCCAGTATTCCCCCATCCCAGCACAGTCCCATTCCAGTATTCCCCCATCCCAGCACAGTCCCATCCCAGTATCTCTCTATCCCAGTACAGCCCAGTCCCAGCACAGTCCCCTCCCAGTATCCCTCCATCCCAGTACAGTCCAGTCCCAGCACAGCCCCATCCCAGTATTCCTTCATCCCAGCACAGCCCCGTCCCAGCACAGCCCCATCCCAGTACAGTCCAGTCCCAGCACAGCCCCATCCCAGTATCCCTCTGTCCCAGCACAGCCCCGTCCCAGCACAGCCCCGTCCCAGCACAGCCCCATCCCAGTACAGCCCAGTCCCAGTATCCCTCCATCCCGGTACAGCCCAGAGTGGCGCCGAAGGACCCAGTGTCCCCCCCCGTCCCCTCCGTGTCCCCCGATCCCGCTGCGGGGCGTGTCCCGGGGTGGGCGGGGCCAAAGTGGGCGTGGTCGGGGCGTGTCCCGATGGTCGGTCCCCGTCCCCGATGTCCCGGTGTCCCGGTATCCCCCTGTCCCGGTGTCCCCATGTCCCTATATCCCCATGTCCCCATGTCCTGATGTCCCGGTGTCCCCATATCCCGGTGTCCCCATATCCCGGTGTCCCCCTGTCCTGATATTCCAATGTCCCCGTGTCCCACTGTCCCGGTGTCCCCATGTCCCGGGGTCCCCTTGACCCACTGTCCCCATGTCCCACTGTCCCGGTGTCCCCATGTCCTGATGTCCCGGTGTCGCTGTGTCCCTATGTCCTGCTGTCACCACATCCTGGTGTCCCCATGTCCTGGTGTCCCGCTGTCCCAGGGTCCCCATTTCCCCAGGTCCCGGGGTCCCCTTGTCCCACTGTCCCCATGTCCCCATGTCCCACTGTCTCCCTGTCCCCATATCCCAGTGTCCCCATGTCCTGATGTCCCGATATCTCTGTTTCCCAGTGTCCCCATGTCCCGATGTCCCCATGTCCTGATGTCCCGATGTCCCTGTCTCGTGATGTCCCTGTGTCCCCATGTCCTGATGTCCCCATATCCCGGTGTCCCCGTGTCCCCATGTCCTGATGTCCTCATGTCCCCATGTCCCCATGTCCCCTGTCCCCATGTCCCGGTGTCCCCATGTCCTGATATCTCGATATCTCTGTGTCCCCATGTCCCTGTGTCCTGATGTCCCCATGTCCCAGTGTCCCCCTGTCCTGATATTCCAATGTCCCCATGTCCCAGTGTCCCCATGTCCCGATGTCCCCATGTCCCTGTGTCCCCCTGTCCTCATGTCCCCATATCCCAGTGTCTCCATGTCCTGATGTCCCGATATCTCTGTTTACCAGTGTCCCCATGTCCTGATGTCCTGGTGTCCCCATGTCCCGGTGTCCCCTGTCCCCATGTCCTGGTGTCCCCATGTCCTGGTGTCCCCATGTCCTGATGTCCCAATCTCTGTGTCCCCATGTCCTGATGTCCCCATATCCCGGTGTCCCCATATCCCAGTGTCCCCATGTCCCGATGTCCCTGTCTCCTGGTGTCCCCATGTCCTAATGTCCCGATATCTCTGTGTCCCGATGTCCCCATGTCCTGGTGTCCGCTTGTCCTGATGTCCCAGTGTCCCCCTGTCCCCATATCCCAGTGTCCCCGTGTCCTGATGTCCTGATATCTCTGTGTCCTGATGTCCCCATGTCCCAGTGTCCCCTTGTCCCCATGTCCTGATGTCCCTGTGTCCCTATATCCCAGTGTCCCCATGTCCCAATATCTCTGTGTCCCAGTGTCCCCATGTCCTGATGTCCCGATATCTCTGTTTTCTGGTGTCCCCATGTCCCTGTGTCCCCCTGTCCCCATGTCCCGGTGTCCCCATGTCCTGGTGTCCCCTGTCCACCTTGTCCCTGTGTCCTCCTGTCCCGGTGTCCCCATGTCCCCATATCCCAGTGTCCCCATGTCCTGATGTCCTGATATCTCTGTGTCCCGGTGTCCCCTGTCCCCATGTCCCTGTGTCCTCCTGTCCCACTGTCCCCATGTCCCCATATCCCAGTGTCCCCATGTCCCGATGTCCCCATGTCCTGATGTCCCAGTGTCCCCATGATCTGATGTCCCAATATCTCTGTTTCCCGGTGTCCCCATGTCCCGATGTCCCCATGTCCCGGTGTCCCCTGTCCCCATGTCCCTGTGTCCTCCTGTCCCGGTGTCCCCATGTCCCCATATCCCAGTGTCCCCATGTCCTGATGTCCCGATGTCCCTGTCTCCTGGTGTCCCCATGTCCTGATGTCCCCATATCCTGGTGTCCCTGTGTCCCCATGTCCCACTGTCCCCATGTCCCCATGTCCCGATGTCCCCATGTCCTGATGTCCCCCTGTCCCCCTGTCCCCATACCATGCTGTCCCCTGGTCACCCCCCCGTGGGGGGGGACACGGGTGACAAGAAGGGGCTGTCCGGGACGGGGTGTGGTGGTGGTGCCCCCCCCATAGTGGTGTGTCCCCCCCCTTCGTGTCAGTGTCCCCCTCGGTGAGGGGGGTGTCTGTCCCCCCCCGTGGGGGTGTCCCTCGTGTATGGGGGGGGTCAGTCCCCTCGTGGGGGTGTCCCCCGTGTGTGGGGGTGTCTGTCCCCCCCCGTGGGGGTGTCCCTCGTGTATGGGGGGGG
>NW_015091670.1:50485-55742 GCF_001431845.1 Calidris pugnax | reverse complement strand
TCCCCTCCGTCCCTTCCATCTAATCTGTCCCCTCTGTCCCCTCCATCCCTTCTGTCCCCTCCATGTCCCCCTGGTCCCCACCATCTCCTCTGTCCCCTCTGTCCCCCTGGTCCCCTCCATCCCCTCTGTCCCCTCCATCCCCACCATCCTCTGTCCACTCCATCCCCTCCATGTCCCCCTGGTCCCCACCATCTCCTCTGTCCCCTCCATCCCCCTGGTCCCCTCTGTCCCCTCCATCCTCTCTGTCCCCTCCATCCCCATTGTCCCCTCCGTCCCGTCCATCCCCACCATCCTCTCCGTCCCCTCTGTCCCCTCTGTCCCCCTGGTCCCCTCCATCCTCTCCGTCTCCTTCATCCCCTCCGTCCCTTCCATCTAATCTGTCACCTCTGTCCCTTCCATCCCTTTGGTGCCCTCCGTCCCCTCTGTCCTGATCTGTCCCCTCCGTCCATCCCCTCTGTCCCCTCCATCCCCTCTGTCCCCTCCATCTCCTCTGTCCCCTCCATCCTCTCCATCCCCCGTGTCCCCTCAGTGCCCCCCGTTCCCTTCATCCCCTCCGTTCCCTCTGTCCCAATCTGTCCCCTCTGTCCCCTTGGTCCCCTTTGTCCCCTGTCTTTTCCTTCCCTTCTGTCCCTATCTGTCCCCTCAATCCGCTCCATCCCCCCATCTTCTCCATCCCCTCCGTCCCCTTGGTCCTCTCCATCCCCTTTGTCCCCTCCATCTCCTTTGTCCCCTCTGTCCCCTCCATCCCCTTTGTCCCCTCTGTCCCCTCCATCCCCTTTGTCCCCTCTGTCCTCTCCATCTTCTCCATCCCCTCCGTCCCCTCCTTATTTTCCGTCCCCTCTGTCCCCTCCATCTCCCCGGACCCGGGAGCTGCTGGTGGTGGCCTGGGGACAGCCAGGAGCAAGGGGGTGACCTGGGAGCGGTGGCTTCTCCACGCCCCACGGTGACGGGGACAGAGCCTGGCAGTGTCCCCCTCTTCCCCGGCTCCAGACCCCCCCCCATGGCAAATCCACCAGGGATGGGGTGACACCACGGCTCAGCTCCACCTCGGAGGGTCACCTGCCCCGGCCCCACCACACAGGGGGACTCAGGGATGGGGCGTCACGGCCAGCAAAGTGTCACCTTCCTTGCTGTCACCCTGGTTGTCGGGGCTGCGGGGTGGAGATGGGGCCATGGGGTGGAGATGTGGCTTCAAGATGGAGATGGGGACATGGGATGGAGACAGGGACATGGGGTGGAGACTGGGACACGGAATGGAGATGGTGGGATGGAGTTGGGGACACGGGATGTAGACAGTGGTGGGATGGAGATGGGGACATGGGGCAGAGTTGGGGACATGGGGTGGAGACTGGGACACAGGATGGAGACTGGGACATGGGATGGAGACTGGGACATGGGATGTAGGCAATGGTGGGATGGAGATGGGGACATGGGGCAGAGTTGGGGACATGGGGTGGAGACTGGGACACAGGATGGAGACTGGGACACGGGATAGAGACTGGGACATGGGATGTAGGCAATGGTGGGCTGGAGATGGGGACATGGGGTGAAGAAGATGGTGGGATGGAGTTGGGGACACGGGATGTAGGCAGTGGTGGGATGGAGATGGGGACACGGGGCAGAGTTGGGGACATGGGGTGGAGATTGGGACACGGGGTGGAGATGGTGGGATGGAGATGGGGACATGGGGTGAAGAAGATGGTAGGATGGAGTTGGGGACACGGGATGTAGACAGTGGTGGGATGGAGATGGGGACATGGGGCAGAGTTGGGGACGTGAGATGGAGATGGGGACATGGGGTGGAGACTGGGACATGGGACGGAGATGGGGACGATGGAGACTGGGACACGGGATAGAGACTGGGACATGGGATGTAGGCAATGGTGGGCTGGAGATGGGGACATGGGGTGAAGAAGATGGTGGGATGGAGTTGGGGACACGGGATGTAGGCAGTGGTGGGATGGAGATGGGGACACGGGGCAGAGTTGGGGACATGGGGTGGAGATTGGGACACGGGGTGGAGATGGTGGGATGGAGATGGGGACATGGGGTGAAGAAGATGGTAGGATGGAGTTGGGGACACGGGATGTAGACAGTGGTGGGATGGAGATGGGGACATGGGGCAGAGTTGGGGACGTGAGATGGAGATGGGGACATGGGGTGGAGACTGGGACATGGGACGGAGATGGGGACATGGGATGGAGATGGGGACACAGGACGGAGATGGGGACATGGCATGGAGACAATGGTGGGCTGGAGATGGGGACATAAGATGGAGATGGGGACATGGGATGGAGATGATGGTGGGCTGGAGATGGGGAGATGGGATGGAGATGGGGACACAGGACGGAGATGGGGACACGGGATGGAGATGGGGACATCGGGTTGAGAGAGGGCCATGGGCTGGAGAAGGGACACGTGCGCTGCCATCAGGGGGTGGTGCCATCTCAGCTGGGGTTGAGGTGCCACCAGGGAGGAGCCGGGTTGCCACACCGCGTCTCTGGTAGCCCTTTCCCCCGGCTGTCCCCAGGTTTGTGGCAGCCCTGTGCCCTGGGTGGCAATCCATGGTGGCACTCCTGCCGTGCCACCCTCGGGGACACCCTCGGGGACACCCTTGGTGCCACCAGCACCCTGAAAACCTCCCAATGTCTCTCCCAAGCGCCCAACGGAGCCCAGAGGGACCGACACCACGACCTCCTCCTGCCACCAGCAACGATGACACGGCTACGGGGCCACCACCGATGCCACCGAGGATGTCACCGTTGGCCAACAACGTCCGTACGGAGCTGGAGGATGGATCCAGCACCGGCTCTTCCTGATGGATCCCGTGGTTCTGGTGGAACCTGGTGTTTGCCAGTGGCACCTGGTGTCCCAGAGGTGGCCCTGGCCGTCCCAGAGGTGGCCCTGCCCGTCCCTGTCCCCAGGCAGGGGACACTGCCTGTCCCCGCTCGTGGTCAGGGACACGGTGTGGGCAGGGGCTGCTCCTGCCAGTGGGGCCACGGCCACCTCGGGGGGTCCTGTGTGTCCCCATCGCTCTGGGATGTGTCCCCATCACTGTGTCCCACGTCCCCTCACTGTGTCCCACGTCCCATCACTGTGTCCCACGTCCCCTCACTGTGTCCCACGTCCCATCACTGTGTCCCACGTCCCCTCACTGTGTCCCACGTCCCATCACTGTGTCCCACGTCCCCTCACTGTGTCCCACGTCCCATCACTGTGTCCCACGTCCCCTCACTGTGTCCCACGTCCCATCACTGTGTCCCACGTCCCCTCACTGTGTCCCACGTCCCATCACTGTGTCCCACGTCCCCTCACTGTGTCCCACGTCCCATCACTGTGTCCCACGTCCCCTCACTGTGTCCCACGTCCCATCACTGTGTCCCACGTCCCCTCACTGTGTCCCACGTCCCATCACTGTGTCCCACGTCCCCTCACTGTGTCCCACGTCCCATCACTGTGTCCCACGTCCCCTCACTGTGTCCCACGTCCCATCACTGTGTCCCACGTCCCCTCACTGTGTCCCACGTCCCATCACTGTGTCCCACGTCCCCTCACTGTGTCCCACGTCCCATCACTGTGTCCCACGTCCCCTCACTGTGTCCCACGTCCCATCACTGTGTCCCACGTCCCCTCACTGTGTCCCACGTCCCATCACTGTGTCCCACGTCCCCTCACTGTGTCCCACGTCCCATCACTGTGTCCCACGTCCCCTCACTGTGTCCCACGTCCCATCACTGTGTCCCACGTCCCCTCACTGTGTCCCACGTCCCATCACTGTGTCCCACGTCCCCTCACTGTGTCCCACGTCCCATCACTGTGTCCCACGTCCCCTCACTGTGTCCCACGTCCCATCACTGTGTCCCATGTCCCCATCCCTCTGTGCCACTTCCCCATCCCTCTGTGCTATGTCCCCCTCGCTCTGTGGCCATGTCCCATCACTGTGTCCCATGTCCCCATCCCCCTGTGCCACGTCCCCATCACTGCATCCCACGTCTCCTTCACTGTGTCCCATGTCCCCCCTGCTCCATCCTACGTCCCCATCCTTCTGTCCCATGTCCCCATCACTGTGTCCCACATCCCCATCGCTCAGTGCCATGTCCCATCACTGTGTCCCATGTCCTTATCACTGTATCCCACATCCCCATTGCTCCATTCCATGTCCCCATCACTCTTTCCCATGTCCCCATCACTCCATCCCACGTCCCCATCACCTCTGCCATGTCCCCATCACTCCATCCCATGTCCCCATTGCTCTGTCTCTTGTCCCCATCTCTCTATGCCATGTCCCATCACCATGTCCCATGTCCCCATCGCTCTGTGCCACGTCCCCATAGATTTGTCTCTCGTCCCCATCACTGTGTCCCAGGTCCCCATCCCTCTGTGCCACCTCACCATCACTGTCCCCATTGCTCTGTGCCACGTCCCCATCCCTCTGTGCCACCTCACCATCACTGTCCCCATCCCTCTGTGCCATGTCCCCATAGCTCTGTGCCACGTCCCCATCACTGTGTCCCATGTCCCCATCGCTCAGTGCCATGTCCCATCACTGTGTCCCATGTCCTCATCACTGTATCCCACATCCCCATTACTCTGTCCCATGTCCCCATTGGTCTGTGCCATGTCCCCATCACTGTGTCCCATGTCCCCATCATTCTGTGTCATGTCCCATCACTGTGTCCCATGTCCCCATCCCCCTGTGCCACGTCCCCATCACTGTGTCCCACGTCCCCATCACCTCTGCCACATCCCCATCACTCCATCCCATGTTCCCATCACTCCATCCCACGTCCCCATCACTCCATCCCACGTCCCCATCACATCTGCCACATCCCCATCACTCCATCCCATGTCCCCATCACTCCATCCCATGTCCCCACCGCTCCATCCCATGTCCCCATCACTCCATCCCACGTCCCCACTGCTCCATCCCATGTCCCCATCACTCCTTCCCATGTCCCCATCACCTGTGCCACGTCCCCTCACTCCACGCCACGTCCCTTCTCTCTGTGTGACTTCAGCACCAACATCACCCGAGGACCCTGGCACCAGGGACACCGAGGGACCGGGGGGTGGGGACTGGGGTGCTGTGGGGACCCCCCCATCTCCCACCTGCAGCCATACACCCCTCCCCACGGTTTGGGGGGTGGATGGGGACAGTGTGCCCCACACAGGTGACACCGGTGACACCAGGGGACTGCTGGTGGGGACCTCGGGGTGTGGGGACCGTGTCCCACCACCGGCCCCATCCCTGGGGTCT
>NW_015091670.1:49393-49603 GCF_001431845.1 Calidris pugnax | reverse complement strand
TTTCCATCCCGGGGGGGGACACAATTGGTTGGGGAAGGGGGTCCCGGGGTGAGCCCTGCAGTGGGAGGGGGGGTATGGGGGGGTCACAGCACCCTGGGGACCCCCCCTCACAGTGGCCACAGGTCACCCTGGGGACCTGGATGGGGACAACCAGCTGGGACCTCCTGGGGAGAGGGGGTGGCCCTTCTTCCTGCCCCCTTTCCAACAGGG
>NW_015091670.1:44315-46626 GCF_001431845.1 Calidris pugnax | reverse complement strand
GGGCTGTGGGGGGGGTGTTAATGCCACACAGGCAGGGAGGGCAGGGTGACAGTGACCCAGCAGCCCCTGGGGACCCGGTGGGTGGCCGCTGGGGACCCTGCCAGCCGCTGCCCGGCAGCCGGTGACGCCGCAGCCCTTTCCGGGAAGGGCTGTGTCAATGTTTGCAGAGTCCGGCCCGTGGGGACAACCCCTGCTCCGGGGGGGGGGGGGACAATGGGGACCCGACACTGGGGAACCTCTGTGGCACCAGGCCACCCCCCCTCACGGACACTCGGCCCCCCCGGATGGGACCCTGTGGGTCTGGGGGCTCCAGCATCCCTGGGGACAGCCCTACTCCTCCCATGCCACCCCACCTGTGTCCCCTCCTGACCCCCAGTGGGTCTGGGGGCTCCAGTATCCCTGGGGACACTTGGGGACAGCCCTACTCCTCCCATGCCACCCCACCTGTGTCCCCTCCTGACCCCCAGTGGGTCTGGGGGCTCCAACATCCCTGGGGACAACCCCACTCCCCCTGTGCCACCCCAGCTGTGTCCCAAACTGTGTCCTCACCTGACCTTCTGTGGGTCTGGGGGCTCCAGCATCCATGGGGACATTTGGGGACAGCCCCACTCCCCCTGTGCCACCCCAGCTGTGTCCCAAACTGTGTCCCCCCCTGATCCCTTGCAGGTCTGGGGGCTCCAGCATCCCTGGGGACATTTGGGGACAGCCCCATTCCCCCCCTGTCACCCCAGCTGTGCCCCAAACTGTGTCCCCACCTGACCTCCTGTGGGTCTGGGGGCTCCAGCATCCCTGGGGACATTTGGGGACAGCCCCACTCCCCCTGTGCCACCCCAGCTGTGTCCCAAACTGTGTCCTCACCTGACCTTCTGTGGGTCTGGGGGCTCCAGCATCCATGGGGACATTTGGGGACAGCCCCACTCCCCCTGTGCCACCCCAGCTGTGTCCCAAACTGTGTCCCCCCCTGATCCCTTGCAGGTCTGGGGGCTCCAGCATCCCTGGGGACATTTGGGGACAGCCCCATTCCCCCCCTGTCACCCCAGCTGTGCCCCAAACTGTGTCCCCACCTGACCTCCTGTGGGTCTGGGGGCTCCAGCATCCCTGGGGACACTTGGGGACACCTGGGGACCCCAGCCAGCCTCCAGCACCCACCCAGGGTGCAGAGAGACCCTTGGGGGACCCCCAAGACTGTGTCCCCACCTGACCCCCGGATGGGACCCTGTGGGTTTGGGGGCTCCAACATCCCTGGGGACAACCCCACTCCCCCTGTGCCACCCCAGCTGTGTCCCAAACTGTGTCCTCACCTGACCTTCTGTGGGTCTGGGGGCTCCAGCATCCCTGGGGACATTTGGGGACAGCCCCACTCCCCCAGTGTCACCCCAGCTGTGTCCCCCCCTGACCCCCTGTGGGTCTGGGGGTTTCAGCATCCCTGGGGACACTTGGGGACACCTGGGGACCCCAGCCAGCCTTCAGCACCCACCCAGGGTGCAGAAAGACCCTTAGGAGACCCCCATGACTGTGTCCCCACCTGACCCCGGGATGGGACCCTGTGGGTTTGGGGGCTCCAGCATCCCTGGGGACACTTGGGGACAGCCCCACTCCCCCTGTGCCACCCCAGCTGTGTCCCAAACTGTGTCCCCCCCTGATCCCTTGTGGGTCTGGGGGCTCCAGCACCCCTGGGGACATTTGGGGACACCTGGGGACCCCAGCCAGCCTCCAGCACCCACCCAGGGTGCAGAGAGACCCTTAGAGGACCCCCTCCATGGCCCCTAACCCCCCCCCAGGTGGGCTTTGTCCCTTGTCACCACCCCCAGCTTTGCCCTCCCTGGCTTTGCCTGAGGGGACACCACCCTGTCCCCGTGTCCCCCTGCCCGTGGGGACCCCGTGGGGAGGCCGGTGTCAGTCGGGGTGAGGTGACCACAGGAACGTGGGTGTTAATCCGGGCTGGCCACGGGCCCCCACGGGACCGCCGGGCCCCACAGGCCACTGGTGTCCCCCCCACCCCCCCGGGGAACGCTGTGATTCATCCCTGGGGCTTCTCCGTACCAAAAATAACCAGGAACGGGGCGGGGGGGACACGGGGACACAGTGGGGACACAGTGGGGACACAGTGGGGACACCCTGGAGCATCCCCGGGGATGGGGGGTGGGAGGTCCCAGCATTCTCCCTTCCCCCCACCCCGGGAGTCCCTGAGCCAGGGATGAATCCAGCCCCATCCTGGTCCTGGGGAGGGGGGGGAGGCTCTGGGGGACCCTCCCCGGGTGAGGAAGATTTGGGGGGACGTGTCCAGAGTGGCCCCAGGGGATGGGGACAT
>NW_015091670.1:40611-42312 GCF_001431845.1 Calidris pugnax | reverse complement strand
CCATCATCCAGCCCATCCCGTCCCATGCCATCCATCCCATCCCATCCCATCCCATCCCATCCCATCCCTTCCCATCATCCAGCCCATCTCAGCCCATCCCCCAATCTCAATCTTATCCCATCCCATCCCATCCCATCCCCATCCCATCCTATTCCATCCCATCCCATCCCATCCCATCCGAATCCCATCCCATTCCCGACTCCTCATGCCATGTCCTGCCCGGGCAGGCCCCGCCGGTGACTCGGTGCCGGTTTGGGGGGGTCACACCCAGGGGACTGTCCCCTCCCGGTGCCGATGACTCCAACCGCCGCTTCCCCGCGGGCATTTTCCGAGGCCGGGCCGGCTCCGGAGCAGGACGGGACCCGCCACCGCCCACGCGGGGACATTCCTGTCCCCCATCGTCACGGGGTCATCCCTGCCCCACGGTGGCCTCTGCTCCAGAGCCACGGCCTTGGGGACCCCCAACTTTGGGGGGGGTGGGCAGGGTGGCACTGGGGGTGCTGAGCCCGGTCCTGGGGTCCCCAAGCTGTTGGGGACATGGCATGGCACCCCTGGCACCCCGGGGTCCAGCCTGTCCCCATCGTGGTGACACCCCCAGGGCGGCGGCGGGGGGGGGGGGGGGGTCCCACACTGGGATTTGGGGGCTCAGGGGGTGGCACTGCCCCACACCCCCAGCCCGGTGGCTCTGGGGACACCCTGGGGACACCGGGACAGCCCAGATGTGCCCGTGGGGTCCCCAGGGGAGTGTTGGCACTAATAAGTGTGGCTCCAGATGTGTGTGTAGCCAGATGTGCAGAGAGGAGAGTGTGCCCAGGTGTCTGGGTGTGCGTCCAGATGTGCCACCATTCAGGTGTGCCCCTGTCCAGGTGTGTCTCTGCCCAGATGTTTGTGTCCACATGTGCCATCATCCAGATGTGCCCCTGTCCAGGTGTGTCTCTGCCCAGATGTTTGTGTCCACATGTGCCATCATCCAGATGTGCCCCTGTCCAGGTGTGTCTCTGCCCAGGTGTGCACGTCCACATGTGCCACCATCCAGATGTGCCACTGTCCAGGTGTGTCTCTGACCATGTGCCACCATCCAGATGTGTCCCTGTCCCAGTGTGTGCAAGTGCCCACAGGTGCCCACATCCAGATGTTTGTACCCAGCTGTGTGCCCACATGTGTTTTATGCCCAGATGTGCAGCCCCCCGGGGGGGTGGTGCATGCACCCACATCAGCCTGTATCCAGATGTGCATGTGACCAGATGTGTATGTCCAGATGTGCATCCCCAGCTGTGGGTGCATGTCCAGCTGTGTGTTTGCCCCCTCTCCAGATGTGTGTGCCCAGATGTGCTGGTGTCCAGGTGTGTGCCCCCATGCGTGTGCAGGTCCAGATGTGCCCCTCTCCAGATGTGCATGTGTTTCTATGCTCGTGTCCAGATGTGTGTGTCCAGATGTGTGTCCCCAGGTGTACCCCTGCCCAGATGTGTGGGCCCAGCTGCCTCTCTCTCCAGATGTGCATCCTCAGGTGTATCCATGCCCAGATGTGCCCAGGTGTGTGTCCCCCAGATGTGCTCTGGCCACTTCTGCATGTCCAGATGTGTGTGTGTGCCCAGATGTGTGTGTGGTTGTGTGTGGGGGGACATCCAGATGTGGGTGCCCCCAGATGTGCATCGGGGCCAGTCCTGGTGCCCCCAGATGTGCGTCTGCCCAGCTCTGTGC
>NW_015091670.1:40194-40414 GCF_001431845.1 Calidris pugnax | reverse complement strand
CTGGCGCTCCCCCGGGGGCACGTATGCGCCCAGGGGAACGCTGCTCGGCTGTGGGGCAGGATGTGGGGCCAGCCATGGGGCAGGCCATGGGGCAGGATGTATGAATGGCCATGGGGCAGGCTGTGGGGCCAGCTGTGGGGCAGGCCATGGGACAGGCTGCATGAATAGCCATGGGGCAGGCTGTGGGGCAGGTTGTGAGGCAGGCCGTGGGACCGGCTGT
>NW_015091670.1:34125-35420 GCF_001431845.1 Calidris pugnax | reverse complement strand
GGGGGCGATGTGTCACCTCGCACACGGGCGGGGGCTGGCGCTCCCCCGGGGGCACGTATGCGCCCAGGGGAACGCTGCTCGGCTGTGGGGCAGGATGTGGGGCCAGCCATGGGGCAGGCCATGGGGCAGGATGTATGAATGGCCATGGGGCAGGCTGTGGGGCAGGTTGTGAGGCAGGCCATGGGACAGGCTGTGGGGCCAGCAGTGGGGCAGGCTGTGTGAATGGCCATGGGGCAGGCTGTGGGGCAGGTTGTGAGGCAGGCCATGGGACAGGCTGTGGGGCCAGCAGTGGGGCAGGCTGTGTGAATGGCCATGGGGCAGGCTGTGGGGCAGGTTGTGAGGCAGGCCATGGGACAGGCTGTGGGGCCAGCAGTGGGGCAGGATGTATGAATGGCTATGGGGTAGGCTGTGGGGCCAGCAGTGGGGCAGGCTGTGTGAATGGCCATGGGGCAGGTTGTGGGGCAGGCCATGGGGCAGGCTGTGTGGCTGGCCGTGGGGCAGGCTGTGGGTCCAGTTATGGGGTAGGCTGCATGAATGGCCATGGGGCAGGCTGTGGGGCTGGCTGTGGGGCAGGCTGTGAGTCCAGCCATGGAGCAGACTGCATGAATGGCCGTGGGGCAGGCTGTGGGTCCAGTTATGGGGCAGGCTGTGGGGCAGGCTGTGGGTCCAGCCATGGGGCAAGCTGTGGGGCAGGCTGTGGGTCCAGTTATGGGGCAGGCTGTGTGGCTGGCCGTGGGGCAAGCTGTGGGGCAGGCTGTGGGGCAGGCTGTGGGGCTGGTTGTGGGACAGCCATGGGGCAAGCTGTGGGGCCAGTGGTGGGGCAGGCCATGGGGCAGGCTGTAGGGCCAGTCATGGGGCAGGCTGTGGGTCTAGTTATGGGGCAGGCTGTGGAGCCAGCTGTGGGGCAGGCTGCACGAATGGCCATGGGGCAGGCTGTGGGGCTGGCTGTGGGACAGCCATGGGGCAGGCTGTGGGGCCAGTGGTGGGGCAGGCCATGGGGCAGGCTGTAGGGCCAGTCATGGGGCAGGCTGTGGGTCTAGTTATGGGGCAGGCTGTGGGGCCAGCTGTGGGGCAGGCTGCACGAATGGCCATGGGGCAGGCTGTGGGGCTGGCTGTGGGACAGCCATGGGGCAGGCTGTGGGGCCAGTCGTGAGGCAGGCCGTGGGGCAGGCTGCAGGTCCAGTTATGGGGCTGGCCATAGGGCAGGCTGTGGGGCCAGTCATGGGGCAGGCTGTGGGTGCAGTTATGGGGCAGGCTGTGGGTGCAGTTATGGGGCAGCTGTGGGGCAGGCTGTG
>NW_015091670.1:23698-25190 GCF_001431845.1 Calidris pugnax | reverse complement strand
GGGGGCGATGTGTCACCTCGCACACGGGCGGGGGCTGGCGCTCCCCCGGGGGCACGTATGCGCCCAGGGGAACGCTGCTCGGCTGTGGGGCAGGATGTGGGGCCAGCCATGGGGCAGGCCATGGGGCAGGATGTATGAATGGCCATGGGGCAGGCTGTGGGGCCAGCTGTGGGGCAGGCCATGGGACAGGCTGCATGAATAGCCATGGGGCAGGCTGTGGGGCAGGTTGTGAGGCAGGCCATGGGACAGGCTGTGGGGCCAGCAGTGGGGCAGGATGTATGAATGGCTATGGGGTAGGCTGTGGGGCCAGCAGTGGGGCAGGCTGTGTGAATGGCCATGGGGCAGGTTGTGGGGCAGGCCATGGGGCAGGCTGTGTGGCTGGCCGTGGGGCAGGCTGTGGGTCCAGTTATGGGGCAGGCTGTGGGGCAGGCTGTGGGTCCAGCCATGGGGCAAGCTGTGGGGCAGGCTGTGGGTCCAGTTATGGGGCAGGCTGTGTGGCTGGCCGTGGGGCAAGCTGTGGGGCAGGCTGTGGGGCAGGCTGTGGGTCCAGTCATGGGACAGGCTGCATAAATAGCCATGGGGCAGGCTGTGGGGCAGGCTGTGGGGCTGGTTGTGGGACAGCCATGGGGCAAGCTGTGGGGCCAGTGGTGGGGCAGGCCATGGGGCAGGCTGTAGGGCCAGTCATGGGGCAGGCTGTGGGTCTAGTTATGGGGCAGGCTGTGGAGCCAGCTGTGGGGCAGGCTGCACGAATGGCCATGGGGCAGGCTGTGGGGCTGGCTGTGGGACAGCCATGGGGCAGGCTGTGGGGCCAGTCGTGAGGCAGGCCGTGGGGCAGGCTGCAGGTCCAGTTATGGGGCTGGCCATAGGGCAGGCTGTGGGGCCAGTCACCCAGTCCCCAGCCTGGGCTCGGTGCCCCCCCAGGACCCCCCCCCACGGGGTGCAGCCCCGGGACCAACCCCCCCGGGGTCACAGGGGGCTACAGACGGGAAGGAGCCAGGTCGGACGGACAGGGGGACAGGGGGACAGAGGGACAGAGGGACAAGGGGACAGAGGGACAGAGGGATCTGGGGACAGCAGGATGGGGGGACAGGGAGACCTGGGAACAGCAGGACAGAGGGACATCAGGACAGGAGGACATGGGGACAGCAGGACATGGGGACAGGGGAACAAGAGGGACAGTGGGATGGAGAGAGGGACCATGGGACAGAGAGACAGAGAGACAGAGGGACAGGGGGACAGCAGGACAGCAGGACAGCGAGAGAGCGGGACAGGGGGACAGTGGGACAGAGAGACATGGGGACAGGGGGACAGAGGGACATGGGGACAGAGGGACGGAGGGACGGAGGGACAGAGGGACAGAGGGACAGAGGGACAGAGGGACAGGGGGGCAGAGGAGGGGATGGAGGGACAGAGGGACAGAGGAGGGGATGGAGGGACAGAGGGACGGACAGAAGGATGGAGGGGACAGAAGGACGGGGGGAGGAGGGGGAGG
>NW_015091670.1:16007-19529 GCF_001431845.1 Calidris pugnax | reverse complement strand
CCCCCTTCCCTGCCACATTGTCACCACCCCTGGGGTGACAACCCTGTGGTGACAGGGTCAGGGCTGGGGACCTTGGGCCGGGGGTGACGCTTGCGAAAGGTCAGCTCCGGGAAGGTGACAGGGCACGGGGGGGGGGGACACACACGGTGGCACGGGGACAAGGACATGGTGTGTCAGCCCTGTCCCCCTGCCACCCACACTGCCACCCCCCGTGTCCCTGGGCTTGTCACCGCCACCGACACTGCCATCTCCCGTGTCCCTGGTCACGTCACCACCATCTCCTGTGTCCCTGGTCATGTCACTCTGTCCCCCATGTCCCTGGGCTTGTCACCATGGTCCCCATGCCACCGATACCACTTCCCCCCGTGTCCCTGGGCTTGTCACTGCTGTCCCTCTGCCACCGACACTGCCATCCCCCGTGTCCCTGGGCTTGTCACCATGGTCCCCCTGCCACCAACACTGCTTCCCCCTGTGTCCCTGGGCTTGTCACCATGATCCCTGTGCCACCAACACCACCATCCCCTGTGTCCCTGGTCATGTCACTGCTGTCCCCCGTTTCCCTGGGCTTGTCACCACGGTCCCTCTGCCACCGACACTGCCATCCCCCGTGTCCCTGGGCTTGTCACCACAGTCCCCCTGCCACCAGTGCTGCTTCCCCCATGTCCCTGGGCTTGTCACCATCATCCTTGTGCCACCGACACTGCCACCTCCCGTATCTCTGGTCATGTCACTCTGTCCCCTGTGTCCCTGGGCTTGTCACCACGGTCCCTCTGCCACCGACACTGCCATCTCCCGTGTCCCTGGTCGTGTCACCACTGTCCCCTGTGTCCCTGGGCTTGTCACCATCGTCCCCATGCCACTGACACTGCCGTCCCCCGTGTCCCTGGGCTTGTCACCATGGTCCCTGTGCCACCAACACTGCCATCCCCCATGTCCCTGGTCATGTCACCACCATCTCCCATGTCCCTGGTCATGTCACTGCCATCCCCAATGTCCCTGGTCACGTCACCGCTGTCCCCCATGTCCTTGGGGTTGTCACCATTGTCCCCATGCCACTGATACTGCTTCCCCCCGTGTCCCTGGGCTTGTCACCATGGTCCCCCTGTCACTGACACTGCCATCCCCTCTGTCTCTGGTCATGTCACCGCTGTCCCCCGTGTCCCTGGGCTTGTCACCCCTGTCCCCATGCCACTGACACTGCCATCCCCCGTGTCCCTGGGCATGTCACTGCTGTCCCCCATGTCGCTAGGGTTGTCACCACGGTCCCTATGCCACCGACACTGCCATCCCCCGTGTCCCTGGTCATGTCACCCCATCCCCCATGTCCCTGAGCTTGTCACCACGGTCCCTGTGCCACCAACGCCGCCTCCCCCCATGTCCCTGGGCTTGTCACTGCTGTCCCTCTGCCACTGACACTGCCATCCCCCATGTCCCTGGTCATGTCACTGCTGTCCCCCATGTCCTTGAGCTTGTCACCATCGTCCCCATGTCACCGACGCCACCTCCCTCCATGTCCCTGGTCATGTCACCGCTGTCCCCCATGTCCCTGGGCTTGTCACTGCTGTCCCCCATGTCCTTGGGCTTGTCACCATCATCCCCATGCCACCAACGCCGCCTCCCCCCATGTCCCTGGGCTTGTCACTGCTTCCCCCTGTGTCCCTGGGCTTGTCACCATCATTGTTGTGCCACCGACACTGCCATCCCCCGTGTCCCTGGTCATGTCACCGCTGTCCCCTGTGTCCCTGGGCTTGTCACCATGGTCCCTCTGCCACTGACACTGCTTCCCCCCATGTCCTTGGTCATGTCACCACCATCCCCCGTGTCCCTGGGCTTGTCACCACGGTCTCTGTGCCACCGACACTGCCATCCCCCGTGTCCCTGGTCATGTCACCACTTTCCCCCGTGTCCCTGGGCTTGTCACCACGGTCCCCCTGCCACCGACACTGCTTCCCCCCATGTCCCTGGTCATGTCACCACCATCTCCCGTGTCCCTGGTCATGTCACTCTGTCCCCCATGTCCCTGGTCATGTCACCGCCACCCCCCGTGTCCTTGGGCTTGTCACCATCGTCCCCATGCCATCAACACTGCCATCCCCCGTGTCCCTGGTCATGTCACTGCCATCCCCCATGTCCCTGGGCTTGTCACCACGGTCTCTGTGCCACTGACACTGCCACCCCCCGTGTCCCTGGTCATGTCACTCTGTCCCCCATGTCCCTGGGCTTGTCACCATGGTCCCCCTGCCACCGACACCACCATCTCCTGTGTCCCTGATCATGTCACCGCCATCCCCCATGTCCTTGGGCTTGGCACTATTGTCCCCATGCCACTGATACTGCTTCCCCCCATGTCCCTGGGCTTGTCACCCCCTGTCCCTGGGCTTATCACTGCTGTCCCTCTGCCACCGACACTGCCATTCCTCATGTCCCTGGTCATGTCACTCTGTCCCCTGTGTCCCTGGGCTTGTCACTGCTGTCCCTGTGCCACTGACACTGCCACCCCCCATGTCCCTGGTCACGTCACCACCATCTCCCATGTCCCTGGTCATGTCACCGCTGTCCCTCTGCCACCGACACCGCTTCCCCCCATGTCCTTGGTCATGCCACTGCCATCCCCTGTGTCCCTGGTCATGTCACTCTGTCCCCATGTCCCTGGGCTTGTCACTACTGTCCCCCTGCCACCGACACTGCCATCCCCCGTGTCCCTGGTCATGTCACCACTTTCCCCCGTGTCCCTGGGCTTGTCACCACAGTCCCCCTGCCACCAGTGCTGCTTCCCCCATGTCCCTGGGCTTGTCACCATCATCCTTGTGCCACCGACACTGCCACCTCCCGTATCTCTGGTCATGTCACTCTGTCCCCTGTGTCCCTGGGCTTGTCACCACGGTCCCTCTGCCACCGACACTGCCATCTCCCGTGTCCCTGGTCGTGTCACCACTGTCCCCTGTGTCCCTGGGCTTGTCACCATCGTCCCCATGCCACTGACACTGCCGTCCCCCGTGTCCCTGGGCTTGTCACCATGGTCCCTGTGCCACCAACACTGCCATCCCCCATGTCCCTGGTCATGTCACCACCATCTCCCATGTCCCTGGTCATGTCACTGCCATCCCCAATGTCCCTGGTCACGTCACCGCTGTCCCCCATGTCCTTGGGGTTGTCACCATTGTCCCCATGCCACTGATACTGCTTCCCCCCGTGTCCCTGGGCTTGTCACCATGGTCCCCCTGTCACTGACACTGCCATCCCCTCTGTCTCTGGTCATGTCACCGCTGTCCCCCGTGTCCCTGGGCTTGTCACCCCTGTCCCCATGCCACTGACACTGCCATCCCCCGTGTCCCTGGGCATGTCACTGCTGTCCCCCATGTCGCTAGGGTTGTCACCACGGTCCCTATGCCACCGACACTGCCATCCCCCGTGTCCCTGGTCATGTCACCCCATCCCCCATGTCCCTGAGCTTGTCACCACGGTCCCTGTGCCACCAACGCCGCCTCCCCCCATGTCCCTGGGCTTGTCACTGCTGTCCCC
>NW_015091670.1:4367-7250 GCF_001431845.1 Calidris pugnax | reverse complement strand
CAGGGTCAGGGCTGGGGACCTTGGGCCGGGGGTGACGCTTGCGAAAGGTCAGCTCCGGGAAGGTGACAGGGCACGGGGGGGGGGGACACACACGGTGGCACGGGGACAAGGACATGGTGTGTCAGCCCTGTCCCCCTGCCACCCACACTGCCACCCCCCGTGTCCCTGGGCTTGTCACCGCCACCGACACTGCCATCTCCCGTGTCCCTGGTCACGTCACCACCATCTCCTGTGTCCCTGGTCATGTCACTCTGTCCCCCATGTCCCTGGGCTTGTCACCATGGTCCCCATGCCACCGATACCACTTCCCCCCGTGTCCCTGGGCTTGTCACTGCTGTCCCTCTGCCACCGACACTGCCATCCCCCGTGTCCCTGGGCTTGTCACCATGGTCCCCCTGCCACCAACACTGCTTCCCCCTGTGTCCCTGGGCTTGTCACCATGATCCCTGTGCCACCAACACCACCATCCCCTGTGTCCCTGGTCATGTCACTGCTGTCCCCCGTGTCCCTGGGCTTGTCACCACAGTCCCCCTGCCACCAGTGCTGCTTCCCCCATGTCCCTGGGCTTGTCACCATCATCCTTGTGCCACCGACACTGCCACCTCCCGTATCTCTGGTCATGTCACTCTGTCCCCTGTGTCCCTGGGCTTGTCACCACGGTCCCTCTGCCACCGACACTGCCATCTCCCGTGTCCCTGGTCGTGTCACCACTGTCCCCTGTGTCCCTGGGCTTGTCACCATCGTCCCCATGCCACTGACACTGCCGTCCCCCGTGTCCCTGGGCTTGTCACCATGGTCCCTGTGCCACCAACACTGCCATCCCCCATGTCCCTGGTCATGTCACCACCATCTCCCATGTCCCTGGTCATGTCACTGCCATCCCCAATGTCCCTGGTCACGTCACCGCTGTCCCCCATGTCCTTGGGGTTGTCACCATTGTCCCCATGCCACTGATACTGCTTCCCCCCGTGTCCCTGGGCTTGTCACCCCTGTCCCCATGCCACTGACACTGCCATCCCCCGTGTCCCTGGGCATGTCACTGCTGTCCCCCATGTCGCTAGGGTTGTCACCACGGTCCCTATGCCACCGACACTGCCATCCCCCGTGTCCCTGGTCATGTCACCCCATCCCCCATGTCCCTGAGCTTGTCACCACGGTCCCTGTGCCACCAACGCCGCCTCCCCCCATGTCCCTGGGCTTGTCACTGCTGTCCCCCATGTCCTTGAGCTTGTCACCATCGTCCCCATGTCACCGACGCCACCTCCCTCCATGTCCCTGGTCATGTCACCGCTGTCCCCCATGTCCCTGGGCTTGTCACTGCTGTCCCCCATGTCCTTGGGCTTGTCACCATCATCCCCATGCCACCAACGCCGCCTCCCCCCATGTCCCTGGGCTTGTCACTGCTTCCCCCTGTGTCCCTGGGCTTGTCACCATCATTGTTGTGCCACCGACACTGCCATCCCCCGTGTCCCTGGTCATGTCACCGCTGTCCCCTGTGTCCCTGGGCTTGTCACCATGGTCCCTCTGCCACTGACACTGCTTCCCCCCATGTCCTTGGTCATGTCACCACCATCCCCCGTGTCCCTGGGCTTGTCACCACGGTCTCTGTGCCACCGACACTGCCATCCCCCGTGTCCCTGGTCATGTCACCACTTTCCCCCGTGTCCCTGGGCTTGTCACCACGGTCCCCCTGCCACCGACACTGCTTCCCCCCATGTCCCTGGTCATGTCACCACCATCTCCCGTGTCCCTGGTCATGTCACTCTGTCCCCCATGTCCCTGGTCATGTCACCGCCACCCCCCGTGTCCTTGGGCTTGTCACCATCGTCCCCATGCCATCAACACTGCCATCCCCCGTGTCCCTGGTCATGTCACTGCCATCCCCCATGTCCCTGGGCTTGTCACCACGGTCTCTGTGCCACTGACACTGCCACCCCCCGTGTCCCTGGTCATGTCACTCTGTCCCCCATGTCCCTGGTCATGTCACCGCCACCCCCCGTGTCCTTGGGCTTGTCACCATCGTCCCCATGCCATCAACACTGCCATCCCCCGTGTCCCTGGTCATGTCACTGCCATCCCCCATGTCCCTGGGCTTGTCACCACGGTCTCTGTGCCACTGCCACTGCCACCCCCCGTGTCCCTGGTCATGTCCCTCTGTCCCCCATGTCCCTGGGCTTGTCACCATGGTCCCCCTGCCACCGACACCACCATCTCCTGTGTCCCTGATCATGTCACCGCCATCCCCCATGTCCTTGGGCTTGGCACTATTGTCCCCATGCCACTGATACTGCTTCCCCCCATGTCCCTGGGCTTGTCACCCCCTGTCCCTGGGCTTATCACTGCTGTCCCTCTGCCACCGACACTGCCATTCCTCATGTCCCTGGTCATGTCACTCTGTCCCCTGTGTCCCTGGGCTTGTCACTGCTGTCCCTGTGCCACTGACACTGCCACCCCCCATGTCCCTGGTCACGTCACCACCATCTCCCATGTCCCTGGTCATGTCACCGCTGTCCCTCTGCCACCGACACCGCTTCCCCCCATGTCCTTGGTCATGCCACTGCCATCCCCTGTGTCCCTGGTCATGTCACTCTGTCCCCATGTCCCTGGGCTTGTCACTACTGTCCCCCTGCCACCGACACTGCCATCCCCCGTGTCCCTGGTCATGTCACCTCCCCCTGCTCCCATCTCCAGGCCGGGTTGGGGGGAGGACACACAGCTTGGTGACCCCCCCACCTTAGCACAGTGTCCCCACCCTGTGACACCCCCCCCCAGTAGGGGGATGCCACTTGTCCCCAACGAGGTGGGGGGTTGGATCAGAGCATCCTACAGGTGACCTGAGCCCCCCACCCTCTCTCTATGTGTGTCCCCCCCGTCCCCCCCCCC
>NW_015091670.1:1681-2673 GCF_001431845.1 Calidris pugnax | reverse complement strand
GGCCTCCCCAGACCCCCTGGCCGAAGCCCCCCACACGGCGGCGGGGCTGGCCCTGGCCCGGCTGCGCCTCTGCCTCGAGGGCATCGCCCAGCGCCTCGACGGGGGGCACCCCCCCTGCTAGGGGACACCCCGACTTGAGTTGGGGGGGGGGACACACCGGGCTGAGCCCCCCCACCCCCAGCACAGCGCGACCAGGAGAGCTCCAGCTGCGAAATTCCCACTTTTTCTAGTATTATGCTTAATATTTCTATTATTATTCTTAATATTTCTATTATTGTTGTTATTATTTCTATTATTATTCTTAATATTTCGATTGTTATTGTTATTATTTCTACTGTTATTCTTCTTATTTCGATTGTTATTGTTATTATTTCTACTGTTATTCTTCTTATTTCTACTGTTATTCTCCTTATTTCTATTGTTATTGTTATTATTTCTACTGTTATTCTCCTTATTTCTACTGTTATTCTCCTTATTTCTACTGTTATTCTCCTTATTTCGATTGTTATTGCTATTATTTCTACTGTTATTCTCCTTATTTCTATTGTTATTGCTATTATTTCTATTATTATTATTCTTATTTCTATTATTATTGTTATTATTTTAATTATTAGTCTTATTTCCATTATTATTATTATTATGTCTACTGTTATTATTCTTATTTCGATTGTTATTGCTATTATTTCTATTATTATTATTATTATTTCTATTGTTATTGCTATTATTTCTATTATTATTATTATTTCTATTGTTATTGCTATTATTTCTATTATTATTATTATTTCTATTTTTATTGCTATTATTATTCTTATTTCTATTCTTATTGTTATTATTTCAATTATTAGTCTTATTTCCATTATTATTATTCTTATTTCTACTGTTATTATTCTTATTTCTATCGTTATTACTATTTTATTCTTAATATTGACCTTATTATTATTATTATTATTATTATTATTATTGTTATTTAGGAACTTGTATTTATTTCTTCC
>NW_015091670.1:0-1523 GCF_001431845.1 Calidris pugnax | reverse complement strand
ATCACTGAGCCCAGTGGTTGGGGGACCTGCGGGACCCCCCGGACATGGGACCTGGGGGCCAAGGGACCCCCAGGACATGGGACCCCTGAGGAAAAGGGACCCCCTGGAGACATGGGACCCCAGGGACATAAGACCCTTGGGGACAAGGGACCCCCAGGAGAAGGGACCCTCGGGGCCAAAGGACCCCCCAGGGACACAGGACCCCCTGGAGAAGGGACCCCTGGGGGACAAGGGACCCTTGGGGACATGGGACCCTTGGGGACATGGGACCCCCAGGAGAAGGGACCCTCGGGGCCAAGGGACCCCCCAGGGACACAGGACCCCCAGGAGAAAGGACCCCTGGGGACATGGGACCTCTGGGGGACAAGGGACACCATGGGACATGGGATTGTGGGGACACAGAACCCCCAGGAGACGAGGGACCCTCAGGGACATGGGACCCCGAAGGACAAGTGACCCCAGGACAAGGGACCCCTGGGGACAGGGGACCTCGGGAAGAAGGGACCCCCAGGACAAGGGACCCCCGGGGACACAAGAGTCTGAGGGACAAGGAACCCCCAGGAGAAGGGACCCTTGGGGACACGGGACCCCAGGGAACAGGGAATCGGGGGGACAAGGGACCTCGGGGGACACAGGACCCCCCAAGGACAAGGGACCCTCGGGGACAGGGGACCCTGGGGAGAAAGGACCCCCGGGGACATGGGACCTCTCAGGGACAAGTGACATGGGACCACCCGGACAAGGGACCCTTGGGGGACAAGGGACCCCAGGGAACATGGAATTGGGGGGGACAAGGGACCCCAGGGGACATGGGGCCCCCAAGACAAGGGACCCTCGGGGACACAAGAGTCTGAGGGACAAGGAACCCCCAGGAGAAGGGACCCTTGGGGACACGGGACCCCTGGGGGACAGGGGACCCCATGGGACACAGGACCCTTCGACATGGGATCCCTGGGGACATGGGACCCCCCAGGGACACGGGACCCCCCAGGGACACCTCCTGTGGGGACACAGGACCCCCGGGGACAGCCCCCTGGTGACATGGGACACCTTGGGGGGACAGGACCTTGGGAAGAAGGGACCCCCAGGAGAAGGGACCCTTGGGGACACGGGACCCCTGGGGGACAAGGGACCCCCAGAACAAGGGACCCTTGGGGACATGGGACCCCTGAGGACACGGGACCCCCAGGGACACCCCCCCAGGGACATGGGACCCCCAGGGGACACAGGACCCCTGGGGACACCCCCCCAGGGACACGGGACCCCCAGGGACAGCCCCTTGGGGACACAGGACCCTTGGGGACACAGGACCCTTGGGGACACAGGACCCCCGGGGACACAGGACCCCCGGGGACACAGGACCCCCGGGGACAGCACCCTGGGGATACAGGACCCCCTGGGGACAAGGGACCCCCCCTTGGGGACACAGGACCCCCCAGCCCCGGGGTGACGCGGGGACAAGGGACAGTGTGACTCAGGCCGTGGTTTGAAAGGAGCCGGTGGCGGTGGCTCGGCCCCCCCTG
>NW_015091669.1:0-3524 GCF_001431845.1 Calidris pugnax | reverse complement strand
GCCGCCCCCATTAAACCATCCAAGATGGCTGCCCCCATTGGCCTCTCAAAATGGCCGACCAATATGGCAGCCCCCATTAACCATCCAAAATGGCCGCCCCCATTGGCCTTTCAAAATGGCTGCTCCCATTGTCCATCCAATATGGCCACCCCCATTAGCCATCCAATATGGCCGCCCCCATTGTCCAACCAAGATGGCGGCCCCCACGAGCCATCCAAAATGGCCGTCCAAGATGGCTTAACCCATCCAATATGGCCGCCCCCATTGACCATCCAAGATGGCCGCCCCCATCAGCCTTTCAAAATGGCTGCTCCCATTGTCCATCCAATATGGCCGCCCCCATTGACCTCCCAAGATGGCTGCCCCCATGGGCCTTTCAAAATGGCCGTTCAAGATGGCTGCCCCCATTAAACCATCCAAGATGGCCGCCTCCATTGGCCTTTCAAAATGGCTGCCCCCATTGACCTCCCAAGATGGCCGCCCCCATTGTCCATCCAAGATGGCGGCCCCCATAGTTTCCATCCCACAATCCCCCTCTCTCTCTCTCTCTCTCCCCCCAGAGGTGGTTGGTTGCGCCGACCCCCAGGGCTGTGTCCGGGCCTGCGGCTCCGAGGGCGGCTGCTCCAACCTGGCCTATCCCCGCCTCGTCATCGCCCTCCTGCCCCCCGGTACGTTAATTAACAAGTAGGGGCTAATTAGGGGCTAATTAGAGGGCAATTAGCATGTAATTAGGGGGTTGGGGGAGTTATTTGGGGCCTTGGGGCCTACATCTTGAGGGAGAAGGCTCCAACGCGGCCTACTCCGGCCTAGGCCTCACCCTCCTGCCCCTCGGAATGAGCCTCAATTAATTAATTCTCACTAATTAGGGATTAATTAGTGACTAATTAGAGTCATTAGAGGCAAATTAGCATTTAATTAGGGGGTTGGGGGAGTTATTTGGGGCCTTGGGGCCTACATCTTGAGGGAGGAGGCTCCAACGCGGCCTACTCCGGCCTAGGCCTCACCCTCCTGCCCCCCAGAACAGCTCTTAATTAATTTATACTCACTAATTAGGGGCTGATTAGTCACTAATCAGAGTAATTAGAGGTTAATTAGTGTGTAATTAGGGGGCTGGGGGGGTTATTTGGGGCCTTGGGGCCTACATCTTGAGGGAGAAGGCTCCAACGCGGCCTACTCCGGCCTAGGCCTCGCCCTCCTGCCCCCAGAATGGCTCTTAATTAATTTATACTCACTAATTAGCGGTTAATTAGTCACTAATTAGGGTAATTAGGGGGTTATTAGGGGATTGGGGGGGTTATTAGAGGCCTCGGGCCTACATCTTGAGGGAGGAGGCTCCCCAACACGGCCTACTCCGGCCTAGGCCTCACCCTCCTGCCCCCCAGAATGGCTCTTAATTAATTAATACTCACTAATTAGGGCTTAAATAGTGTAATTAGATGCCAATTAGCATTTATTTAGGGGCTTGGGGGGGTTATTTGGGGCCTTGGGGCCTAAATCTTGAGGGAGAAGGCTCCAACATGGCCTACTCCGGCCTAGGCCTCACTCTCCTGCCCCCCGTAACGGCTCTTAATTAATTAATACTCACTAATTAGGGCTTAAATAGTGTAATTAGATGCCAATTAGCATTTATTTAGGGGCTTGGGGGGGTTATTTGGGGCCTTGGGGCCTAAATCTTGAGGGAGAAGGCTCCAACATGGCCTACTCCGGCCTAGGCCTCACTCTCCTGCCCCCCGTAACGGCTCTTAATTAATTAATACTCACTAATTAATGGTTAATTAGTGACTAATAAGGGTAATTAGACGTTAATTAGCGTGTAATTAGGGGCTTGGGGGTGTTATTTTGGGCCTTGGGGCCTAAATCTTGAGGGAGAAGGCTCCAATGCGGCCTACTCTGGCCTAGGCCTCGCCCTCCTGCCCCTCAGAACGGCTCTTAATTAATTAATTAATCGCTAATTAGGGGCTAATTTGTCTAATTAGGCTGTTATTAGGGCAATTAGGGGCCTATTCATGGCCATTAGGTGGCTATTAATGGCTATTTGGGGCAATTAATGTCAATTAATGTCTATTAGTGTCTATTAATGGCTATTAGGGCTCTATTACCGGCCATTAGGTGGCAATTAATGGCTATTAGGGGACAATTAATGTCTATTAATGGCTATTAATGGATATTAATGGCTATTAGGGGCCTATTAACGGCTATTAATGGCTATTAGGGGCCTATTAACGGTCATTAAGTGGCTATTAATGGCTATTAGGTGGCTATTAATGGCTATTAAGGGCCAATTAATGGCTATTAATGGCCATTAGTTGGCTATTAATGGCTATTAGTGGCTATTAATGCCTATTAAGGGGCTATTAACGGTCATTAGGCGGCTATTAATGGCTATTAATGGCTATTAAGGGCCAATTAATGGCTATTAATGGCCATTAGGGGACAATTAATGGCTATTAATGGCTATTAGTGTCTTATTAACGGCTATTAATGGCTATTAGGGGACAATTAATGGCTATTAATGGCTATTAAGGGCCAAATAATGGCTATTAATGGCCATTAGTTGGCTATTAATGGCTATTAGAGTCCTATTAATGCCTATTAAGGGGCTATTAACGGTCATTAGGCGGCTATTAATGGCTATTAAGGGCCAATTAATAGCTATTAATGGCTATTAGGGGGCTATTAATGGCTACTAGGGGCCTATTAACGGCCATTAAGTGGCTATTAATGGCTATTAGGTGGCTATTAATGGCTATTAGGGGCCAATTAATGGCTATTAATGGCTATTAGGGGGCTATTAATGGCTTTTAATGGCTATTAAGGCTCTCTTAACGGCCATTAGGTGGCTATTAATGGCTATTAATGGGTATTAATGGGTACTAATGGGTATTAGGGACTTATTACTGGCCATTAGGTGGATATTAATGGATATTAATAGCTATTAATGGGTATTAATGGCTATTAGGGGGCTATTAATGGCTCTTAGTGTCTATTAATGGTTATTAGTGTCTTATTAACGGCTATTAATGGCTATTAGGGGTCTATTAACGGCCATTAGGTGGCAATTAATGGCTATTAATGGCTACCAGGGGCCTATTAATGGCTATTAGAGGCCTATTAATGGCTATTAATGGCGATTAGGGGGCTAATAATGGCTACTAATGCCTATTAGGGGCCCATTAACGTCCATTAAGTGGCTATTAATGGCTATTAGTGTCTTATTAACGGCTATTAATGGCTATTAGGGGGCTATTAATGGCTATTAATGGCCATTAGTTGGCTATTAATGGTTATTAGGGGCCAATTAATGGCTATTAGGGGCCTATTAACAGCCATTAAGTGGCTAATAATGGCTATTAATGTCTATTAAGGGCTAATTAATGGCTATTAATGGCCATTAGGTGCCTATTCTTGGCTATTAATGACTATTAATGGCTATCAGGGGCCTATTAACGGCCATTAGGTGGCTATTAATGGCTATCTATGGCTATTAATGGCTAGTAGTGTCTTATTAACGGCCATTAATGGCT
>NW_015091668.1:29664-31158 GCF_001431845.1 Calidris pugnax | reverse complement strand
GGCATCATGGCATGGTAGGGTATGGCCACAATGGCATGGTAGGGTCATCATGGCATGATATGGCCACCATGGTGTGATATGGCCACCATGGCGTCATGGTGTGGCATGGCCACCATGGTAGGGCCACCATGACATCATGGCATGGCATGGCTACCATGGCATGATGTGGCCACTATGACATGATATGGCCACCATGGTGTGATACGGTCACCATGACATCATGGGATGGCACAGTATG
Source organism: Calidris pugnax (assembly GCF_001431845.1). Taxonomy (NCBI): domain Eukaryota; kingdom Metazoa; phylum Chordata; class Aves; order Charadriiformes; family Scolopacidae; genus Calidris; species Calidris pugnax. The sequence continues at coordinate 30,920 of NW_015091668.1, read as the reverse complement.
GCCACCATGGCATGATATGGCCACCACAGCATCATGGCATGGTAGGGTATGACCACCATGGTAAGGCTGCCATGGCGTGGGATGGCATGGTATGGTCACCATGGCATGATGTGGCCACCATGGTATGACATGGTCCCCATGGTATCATGGCATGGTAGGGTATGACCACCATGGTAAGGCTGCCATGGCGTGGGATGGCATGGTATGGTCACCATGGCATGATGTGGCCACCATGGTATGACATGGTCCCCATGGTATCATGGCATGGTAGGGTATGACCACCATGGTGGGGCCACCATGGCATGGTAGGGCCACCATGGCATCATGGGATGGCACGGCATGGCCACCTTGGCATGATGTGGCCACCATGACATGGCTTGGCCACCATGGCATCATGGCATGGTAGGGTATGACCACTGTGGTATGGCCACCATGGCATGGTATGGCCAGTATAACCCAGCATGCCGCAGTTTAACCCAGTACAACCCAGCATGCCCCAGTTTGCCCCAATATACCCCAGTATAACCCACTATGACCCCATTATTTGACCCACTATGCCCTAGTATACCCCATTATCCTCCAGTTTACCCTAGTATAACCCACTATCACCCCATTATTTACTGAATTTCACTGAATTTCACTGAATTTCACTGAATTTCAGAGTTGGAAGGGACCATAGAGATCATCCAGTCCAACTCCCCTGCTGAAGCAGGACCACCCAGAGCTTGTCAGAGCATGTTACTCAGGAGCATCCAGGTGGGGCTTGAAGATCTCCAAAGAAGGGGACTCCACACCCTCCCTGGGCAGCCTGTCCCAGGGCTCTGTCACCCTCACCGTGAAGAAGTTTCTCCTCATATTCAAGTGGAACCTCTTCTGTTCCAACTTGTGCCCGTTGCCCCTCGTCCTCTGACTGGGAACCACTGAAAAGAGTCTGGCTCCCTCCTCCTTCAACCCACCCTTGAGATACTTGTAGGTCATTGAGAAGGTCTCCCCTCAGCCTTCTCTTCTCCAGGCTCAAGAGTCCCTTCCTATGTCCCAACTTGGCCCACTGTGCCCCAGTTTACCCCAGTACCCCACAGTTCACCCCAGTACACCCCGGTTTGCCCCAGTATCCCCCCCAGTTAGCCCAAGTATAACCCAGTATATACCGCTATGACCCCATTATTTGGCCCACTATGCCCCAGTATCCCCCAGTTTGCCCCAGTACCCCCCAGTTCACCCCAGCTCCCCCCAGTATAACCCTCTATGACTCCATT
>NW_015091668.1:21520-23905 GCF_001431845.1 Calidris pugnax | reverse complement strand
GTCCGGCGGGGGAGCATGCTGTGGGGCAGCAGGCTGTGGGTCAATCTGTGGGGCAGGTTGTGGGTCCATCTGTGGGTCCATCCGGGAAGCACGCTGTGGGGCACGCCGTGGGGCAGCGGGCTGTGGGTCCATCAGTGGGGCAGGCCGTGGGGCAGGATGTGGGGCAGCAGGCCGTGGGGCAGGCCATGGGTCCATCTGTGGAGCAGGGGGGGCATTCAGCTGCCCCACGGCTGCCACTTGTGGGGCTGGGCCTGGAGAGCTGGGGGGAGACGGGGGAGAGGTTGGGGGGCGGCAGTGGGGCCAGACCCATAGATGGACCCACGGCTGGACCCACACCCAGCCCCACAGCCAGACCCATAACCAGCCCCATAGCCCCACATCCAGCCCCACAGCCGGACCCACAGCTGGACCTACAACCAGCCCCGTAGCCCCACACCCAGCCCCACATCCAGCCCCATAACCAGCCCCACAGCTGGACCCACACCCGGACCCATAACCTGCTCCACAGCCCCACACCCAGCCCCACAGCCGGGCCCATAACCAGCCCCACACCCAGCCCCACATCCAGCCCCACACCGGCCCCACATCCAGACCCACAGCCGGACCCATAACCAGCCCCACAGCCGGACCCATAACCAGCCCCATAGCCCCACATCCAGCCCCACAGCCGGACCCATAACCAGCCCCACAGCCGGACCCATAACCAGCCCCATAGCCCCACATCCAGCCCCACATCCAGCCCCACACCCAGCCCTGCCCCATGGTGGTGTGGGGCTACTTGTGGGGCTGGGGGTGCTGTGGGACTGGCCCATGGGGCTACTTGTGGGTCTGTGCTACGTGTTTTGTGTCTGTGCCCCACAGCAGACTCCCCGTGGGGCTGGCCCGGGGGCTACTTGTGGGCCTGGGGGTGCTGTGGGGCTGGCCCGGGGGCTACTTGTGGGGCTGGAATATGGGTTTTGTGTCTCTGCCCCATGTTAGGTGCCCCCTGGGGCTACTTGTGGGGCTGGGGGCGGTGTGGGGCTGGCCCGTGGGCTACTTGTGGGGCTGGGCTACAGGGTCCCTGACTCCTGCCCCACAGCAGACTCCCCATAGAGCTGGCCCGTGGGCTACTTATGGGGCTGGGGTGATGTGGGTCTACTTGTGGGTCTGTGCTATGTGTTTTGTGTCTGTGCCCCACGGCAGGTGCCCCTTGGGGCTACTTATGGGGCTGGGGGTGCTGTGGGGCTGGCCCGTGGGGCTACTTATGGGTCTGGGCTATGTGTTTTGTGTCTCTGCCCCATGTTAGGTGCCCCCTGGGGCTACTTGTGGGGCTGGGGGTGCTGTGGGGCTGGCCCATGGGGCTACTTGTGGGGCTGGGGATGCTGTGGGGCAGGGTGGGATCGGGCTACTTATGGGGCTGGGGGTGGTGTGGGGCTACTTGTGGGGCTGGGGGTGCTGTGGGGCTGGCCCATGGGGCTACTTGTGGGGCTGGGGATGCTGTGGGGCAGGGTGGGATCGGGCTACTTATGGGGCTGGGGGTGGTGTGGGGCTACTTGTGGGGCTGGGGGTGCTGTGGGGCTGGGCCATGGGGCTACTTATGGGGCTGGGGGTGCTGTGGGGCTGACCCGTGGGGCTACTTGTGGGTCTGGGCTACGTGTTTTGTGTCTCTGCCCCACAGCAGGCACCCCCTGGGGCTACTTATGGGGCAGGGCAGTGTGGGGCTGGTCTGTGGGGCTACTTGTGGGGCTGGGCTACAGGGTCCCTGACTCATGCCCCACAGCAGACTCCCCATAGGGCTGGCCTGTGGGCTACTTATGGGGCTGGGGGTGCTGTGGGGCTGACCCGTGGGGCTACTTGTGGGGCTGGGCTACAGGGTCCCTGACTCATGCCCCACAGCAGACTCCCCATAGGGCTGGCCTGTGGGCTACTTATGGGGCTGGGGGTGCTGTGGGGCTGACCCGTGGGGCTACTTGTGGGGCTGGGCTACAGGGTCCCTGACTCATGCCCCACAGCAGACTCCCCATAGGGCTGGCCTGTGGGCTACTTATGGGGCTGGAGGTGCTGTGGGGCTGGGCCATGAGGCTACTTATGGGGCTGTGCTACGTGTTGTGTGTCTGTGCCCCACATCAGTTACCCCATGGGGCTACTTATGGGTCTGTGCTACGTGTTCTGTGTCTCTGCCCCCCAGCAGGCTCCCCGTGGGGCTGGCCCGGGGGCTACTTGTGGGGCTGGGGGTGCTGTGGGGCTGGCCCATGAGACTACTTATGGGGCTGGGGATGTTGTGGGGCTGACCTGTGGGCTACTTGTAGGGTTGGGGGTGGTGTGGGGCTACTTATGGGGCTGGGGGTATTGTGGGGTTGGCCCATGAGACTACTTATGGGGCTGAGAGTGCTGTGGGGCTACTTT
>NW_015091668.1:20222-20738 GCF_001431845.1 Calidris pugnax | reverse complement strand
GGCCACTTGGGGGGCTGGGGAAGTGTTGGGGGGCACGGTGGCCAGTTGTGGGGCTGGGAAAAGACTGGGCAGCTTGGTGGCCACTTGGGGGGCACGGTGGCCACTTGGAGGGTTTGGTGGCCACTTGTGGGTCTCAGTGGTCACTTATGGGTCCGAGCCCCCACTTATGGGTCTGAGCTGCTGTGGGGGGGTCCGGGGGGATTCAGTGACCCCCCCATGTCCCTTTGACCCCCCCCAGGAGAGTGTGGTGTTCCCTGTGGGGATGTCACAGTGGCTACTTGGGGTGTCTGGTGGCCACCTGTGGGTCTCAGTGGCCAGTTATGGGTCTGAGCCTCCACTTATGGGTCTGAGATCCCACTTATGGGTCTGAGCCACCACTTGTGGGTCAGAGCTGCAATGGGGGGTCCAGGTGGGCTCAGTGACCCCCCCATGTCCCTTCCCCCCCCCCCAGGAGAGCACAGTGTTTGTGGCAGGGATGTCGTGGTGGGCACTTGGGGGGTCTGGTGGCCACCTGTG
>NW_015091668.1:19216-20152 GCF_001431845.1 Calidris pugnax | reverse complement strand
CACGGCAGGTGCCCCTTGGGGCTACTTATGGGGCTGGGGGTGCTGTGGGGCTGGTCTGTGGGGCTACTTATGGGTCTGGGCTATGTGTTTTGTGTCTCTGCCCCATGTTAGGTGCCCCCTGGGGCTACTTGTGGGGCTGGGGGTGCTGTGGGGCTGGCCCATGAGACTACTTATGGGGCTGGGGATGTTGTGGGGCTGACCTGTGGGCTACTTGTAGGGTTGGGGGTGGTGTGGGGCTACTTATGGGGCTGGGGGTATTGTGGGGTTGGCCCATGAGACTACTTATGGGGCTGAGAGTGCTGTGGGGCTACTTGTGGGTCTGATCTATGGCGTTCCTGACTCCTGCCCCACAGCAGGCGCCTCGTTGGGCTGGCCCTTGGACTACTTATGGGTCTGGGGCTGGCCCGTGGGGCTACTTGTGGGGCTGAACTATGGGGTCCCTGACTTGTGCCCCACAGTAGACTCCCCATAGGGCTGGCCCGTGGGCTACTTGTGGGTCTGAGCCACGTGTTCTGTGTCTCTGCCCCACAGCCGGCGCGCCGTGGGGCTGGCCTGGGGGCTCCTTGTGGGGCTGGGGGTGCTGTGGGGCTGGCCCGTGGGGCTACTTATGTGTCTGAGCCACGTGTTGTGTGTCTGTGCCCCCCAGCAGGCTCCCTGTGGGGCTGGCCCGGGGGCTACTTGTGGGGCTGGGACTGGCCCTTGGGGCTACTTATGGGGCTGGGGGTGGTGACCCCCCCCAGGAGAGTGTGGTGTTCCCTGTGGGGATGTCACAGTGGCCACGGGCTACTTATGGGGCTGGGGGTGCTGTGGGACTGGCCTGTGGGGCTACTTGTGGGTCTGAGCCACGTGTTGTGTGTCTGTGCCCCCCAGCAGGCGCGCCGTGGGGCTGGCCCGGGGGCTCCTCGTGGGGCTGGGGCTGGGGGTGCCGGTGGCCGC
>NW_015091668.1:16645-17482 GCF_001431845.1 Calidris pugnax | reverse complement strand
TCCCTGTGAGCCCCCCCCCAAGAGAGTGTGGTGTTCCTAGTGGGGTTGTTTGGTGGCCACGTGGGGGGTCCGAGCCCCCACTTGTGGGTCCGAGCCCCCACTTATGGGTCCGAGCTGGCCCGGGTGAGCTCAGTGACCCCCTCCCCGTGTTGTGTCCCCCCCCAGGACACTGTGCTGTTCCCAGTGGGCCTGTTATGGTGGCCACGTGGGGGGTCCGAGCCCCCACTTGTGGGTCCGAGCCCCCACTTATGGGTCCGAGCTGGCCCGGGTGAGCTCAGTGACCCCCTCCCCGTGTTGTGTCCCCCCCCAGGACACTGTGCTGTTCCCAGTGGGCCTGTTATGGTGGCCACGTGGGGGGTCCGAGCCCCCACTTGTGGGTCCGAGCCCCCACTTATGGGTCCGAGCTGGCCCGGGTGAGCTCAGTGACCCCCTCCCCGTGTTGTGTCCCCCCCCAGGACACTGTGCTGTTCCCAGTGGGCCTGTTATGGTGGCCACGTGGGGGGTTTGGTGGCCACTTGTGGGTCTCAGTGGCCAGTTATGGGCCCAAGCCCTCACTTATGGGTCCGAGCTGGCCCGGGTGTGCTCAGTGACCCCCCCCCCGTGTGTCGTGTCCCCCCCAGGAGAGCGCGGCCTACGCGGCGGCCATGTCGCGGTGCCACCGTCGCGCGGCGGAGCGCGTGCTGTGGGGGGCGCTGCGCAATGGGGGGCTGTACGTCAAGCTGGGGCAGGGGCTCTGCGCCTTCAACCACCTCCTGCCCCCCGAGTACGGGGACACCCTGCGGCGCCTGGAGGACAGGGCCCTGCCCCGCGGAGAGCATGAGGTGGGCACCGCACCCC
>NW_015091668.1:11137-12484 GCF_001431845.1 Calidris pugnax | reverse complement strand
GGGGCCCCCTGGGGGGTCTGAGCCCCCACTTGTGGGTCCGAGCCCCCACTTATGGGTCCGAGCTGGCCCGGGTGAGCTCAGTGACCCCCTCCCCGTGTTGTGTCCCCCCCCAGGACACTGTGCTGTTCCCAGTGGGCCTGTTATGGTGGCCACGTGGGGGGTTTGGTGGCCACTTGTGGGTCTCAGTGGCCACTTATGGGTCTGAGCCCCCACTTATGGGTCCGAGCTGGCCCGGGTGTGCTCAGTGACCCCCCCCAGGAGAGTGTGGTGTTCCCTGTGGGGATGTTATGGTGGCCACTTGGGGGGTTTGGTGGCCACCTGTGGGTCTCAGTGGCCGGTTATGGGTCCGAACCCCCACTTATGGGTCCGAGCTGGCCCGGGTGTGCTCAGTGACCCCCCCCAGCGTGTCCCCCCGCAGTGGGGATGTTGTGGTTGCCATGTGGGGTTGTTTGGTGGCCACATGGGAGGTTTGGTGGCCACTTATGGGTCCGAGCCCCCACTTATGGGTCCGAACCCCCACTTATGGGTCTGAGCTGCCACGGGGGGGTCCGGGGGGGTTCAGTGACCCCCCCACATCCCTGTGACCCCCCCACGTCCCTGTGAGCCCCCCCCCAAGAGAGTGTGGTGTTCCTAGTGGGGTTCCCCCCCCAGGACAGTGTGGTGTTCCCAGTGGGGATGTTATGGTGGCCACATGGGGGCTTTGGTGGCCACTTATGGGTCCGAGCTGCCACTTATGGGTCTGAGGCTCCATGGGGGGGTCCAGGTGGGCTCAGTGACCCCCCCAGGAGAGTGTGGTGTTCCCTGTGGGGATGTTATGATGGCCACGTGGGCTTGTTTGGTGGCCACATGGGGGGTTTGGTGGCCACTTATGGGTCCGAGCCCCCACTTATGGGTCCGAGCTGGCCCGGGTGAGCTCAGTGACCCCCTCCCCGTGTTGTGTCCCCCCCCAGGACACTGTGCTGTTCCCAGTGGGCCTGTTATGGTGGCCACGTGGGGGGTTTGGTGGGCACTTGTGGGTCTCAGTGGCCAGGTATGGGCCCCAGCCCTCACTTATGGGTCCGAGCTGGCCCGGGTGTGCTCAGTGACCCCCCCCCCGTGTGTCGTGTCCCCCCCAGGAGAGCGCGGCCTACGCGGCGGCCATGTCGCGGTGCCACCGTCGCGCGGCGGAGCGCGTGCTGTGGGGGGCGCTGCGCAATGGGGGGCTGTACGTCAAGCTGGGGCAGGGGCTCTGCGCCTTCAACCACCTCCTGCCCCCCGAGTACGGGGACACCCTGCGGCGCCTGGAGGACAGGGCCCTGCCCCGCGGAGAGCATGAGGTGGGCACCGCACCCCCAGACCCACGGGGGG
>NW_015091668.1:2989-5022 GCF_001431845.1 Calidris pugnax | reverse complement strand
CCCCCCCCCCCCAGATTATTTCCTTTTCTGCGAGATCCTCCTGCAGCGGCCGCTGTGGGGGGGTTCGTGGGGTCCCCCCCCCCGGGGTGGGGAGCGGGGTTACATGCAAGAGATGGCGACCCACAGGTTCCCCCAAATCCTGGGGGTGCTGCGGGCCCTGCCCCCCCCCATGCTCCTCGTCTTCCGCAACCTCAACACCGTCCGCAGCATCAACGCCGCCCTGGGGGCCCCCGTCGACCGCTACGTCCTCATGGCACGCAGGTAGGTGTGGGGCTGCCCCATAGCGACCCACAGAGACCCCATAGGGAGCCAGTTCTGCTTCATATCGGCCCAATCTGACCCATAGCGAGATGGTCTGAGTCAGTTCTGACCCATAGAGACTCACTTCTGACCCATAGCGACCCATAGCGACCCATAGAGACCCATAGGAATGGGGTCTGCCCCATAGAGAACCAGTTCTGCTCCATAAGGAGCCAGTTCTGCTTCATATCGGCCCAATCTGACCCATAGAGGGACAATATGAGTCAGTTCTGCCCCATAGCGACCCATAGAGACCCATACGGACCCATAGGGAGACGTAGAGACCCATAGGGAATGGGCTCTGCCCCATAGAGAACCGGTTCTGGTCCATAGGGAGCCAGTTTTGCTCTGTATCGACCCAATCTGACCCATAGAGGGACAATATGAGTCAGTTCTGCCCCATAGCGACCCATAGAGACCCATACGGACCCATAGGGAGACGTAGAGACCCATAGGGAATGGGCTCTGCCCCATAGAGAACCGGTTCTGGTCCATAGGGAGCCAGTTTTGCTCTGTATCGACCCAATCTGACCCATAGAGGGACAATATGAGTCACTTCTGACCCATAGAGACCCACACGGACCCATAGCGACCCATAGGGAGCTGTAGGGACCCATAGAGAGTCATGGGGACCCATAGCGACCCATAGCAACCCATAGAGACCCATAGGGAGCCATAGGGACCCATAGAGAGCCATAGGGACCCATAGGGATCCATAGGGATCCATAGAAACCCATAGCAACCCATAGAGAGCCATAGGGAGCCATAGAGACCCATAGCGACCCATAGAGAGCCGTAGGGACCCATAGGGACCCATAGCGACCCATAGAGACCCATAGGGATCCATAGGGATCCATAGCGACCCATAGAGAGCCGTAGGGACCCATAGGGACCCATAGCGACCCATAGAGACCCATAGGGATCCATAGAAACCCATAGCAACCCATAGAGAGCCATAGGGAGCCATAGAGACCCATAGCGACCCATAGAGAGCCGTAGGGACCCATAGGGACCCATAGCGACCCATAGAGACCCATAGGGATCCATAGGGATCCATAGCGACCCATAGAGAGCCGTAGGGACCCATAGAGACCCACACTGCCCCATAGCGACCCATAGAGACCCATAGGGACCCATAGGGATCCATAGGGACCCATAGCAACCCATAGAGAGCCATAGGGACCCATAGCGACCCATAGGGACCCATAGAGAGCCATAGGGACCCATAGGGAATGGGGTCTGCCCCATAGAGAACCAGTTCTGCTCTATACGGAGCAAGTTCTGCTTCATATTGAGCCAATCTGACCCATAGCGACCCACACTGACCCTCTTCTGCCCCATAGAAACTCATAGAGACCCATACTGCCCCATAGTGACCCATACGGACCCATAGAAACCTATAGGGAGACATGGGGAATGGGGTCTGCCCCATAGCGAAGTAGTTCTGCTCTATATGAAGCAAGTTCTGCTTCATATCGGCCCAATCTGACCCATAGCGAGATGGTCTGAGTCACTTCTGCCCCATAGAGACCAATTGGGACCCATAGAAACCCACACTGCCCCATAGCGACCCATAGAAATCCGTAGGGATCCATAGAGACCCATAGGGATCCATAGAGACCCACAGTGCCCCATAGCGCCCCCCACTGGCCCCCCTGCCCCATAGCACCCCACACTGCCCCATAGAACCCCCCACATTTCCCTCCTGCTACACACTGCCCCATAGCGCCCCC
>NW_015091668.1:1566-2202 GCF_001431845.1 Calidris pugnax | reverse complement strand
TGGGGATGAAGATGAGGATGGGGAGGGGTGAGGATGCTGAAGGATGAGGAGGATGATGGGGGGGATGAAGATGAGGGTGAGGATGAGGAGGATGAAGAAGATGGAGGATGAAGATGAGGATGGGATGAAGATGAGGATGGGAGAGTGAGATGATGAAGATGGGGACGATGCTGGGGGGGTGAGGATGAGGAGGAGGATGGGGATGAAGAGGAGGAGGATGAAGATGAGGATGGGGGGTGAGGATGCTGAAGGGGATGAGGAGGAAGATGGAGGGGATGAAGAAGAGGGTGAGGAGGAAGATGAGATGAGGATGGAGATGAAGATTAGGGTGAGGATAAAGAGGATGAAGATGAGGATGAAGATGAGGATGAGGAGGATGATGGGATGAGGATGGGGATGAAGATGAGGAGGATGAAGGTGAGGATGGGGGGGTGAGGATGATGAAGATGGGTGAGGATGAGGGATGGGGATGAAGATGGGGATGATGACGAGGGATGAGGAGGAGGACGATGGGGATGAAGATGAGGATGCTGAAGATGGGGATGCTGATGGAGGGGCTGAAGATGAGGGTGGGCTGTGATGATGACGATGATGATGATGACGATGATGATGATGACGATGATGATGGTGACGAAG
>NW_015091668.1:0-454 GCF_001431845.1 Calidris pugnax | reverse complement strand
CCCCCCCCCCAGATTATTTCCTTTTCTGCGAGATCCTCCTGCAGCGGCCGCTGTGGGGGGGTTCGTGGGGTCCCCCCCCCCGGGGTGGGGAGCGGGTTTACATGCAAGAGATGGCGACCCACAGGTTCCCCCAAATCCTGGGGGTGCTGCGGGCCCTGCCCCCCCCCATGCTCCTCGTCTTCCGCAACCTCAACACCGTCCGCAGCATCAACGCCGCCCTGGGGGCCCCCGTCGACCGCTACGTCCTCATGGCACGCAGGTAGGTGTGGGGCTGCCCCATAGCGACCCATAGAGAGCCGTAGGAATGGGGGCTGCCCCATAGAGAACCGGTTCTGGTCCATAGGGAGCCAGTTCTGCTTCATATCGGCCCAATCTGACCCATAGCGAGATGGTCTGAGTCAGTTCTGACCCATAGAGACTCACTTCTGACCCATAGCGACCCATAGCGACCCAT
>NW_015091667.1:0-1252 GCF_001431845.1 Calidris pugnax | reverse complement strand
AGAAATCTGTTTCTGAGTCAGTCAAAAAACCTCCCTCCATTTGGTTGTTTATTTTTGTCAAAATTAGGCTGATGGTTGGACAAGATGATCTTTAAGGTCCCTTCCAGCCTAGAAGATTCTGTGATTCTTGCTAAACTAAGTTTCAAATATGTTCCTGTTTGCACAGAAGTCATTGATAAAACTCCCAGATGTTAACTCCATGGAAGTTATGGAGGACAGTCCCCTCAGTCTGATACCGACACTTAAGGAAGAATGTCAACTGACAAGTTAATTGTCTTCGAGCAAACAAGCAATTCTAGAACTATTTTCATCCCACAACTGTTACAAGACACCCCATCCCCGGTTTTAAACACCACATTTTAACTAGTGGAAACTTCCTCCTTTTCTGCATAACCAATGGATAAAGGATAGAAACAAAAAGAACAGTGCTAAGGCAAAATGACTTCTGGTCAGAAGCAAAAACTCAACATAATGAAAACAAACAATAAAACTACTGTGATTTTCCAAAACGTAAATAGATATTACTTGTAAAAACAAGTAATGAAGTTCAGATTTACCACAATGGATGTATTTCACACTGTCTAAACAGAAAAGTGAGTGTGCAGGAGTTTACCTGTTCTTCAGTTTTCAGATCACCAAATTCTTGCATGAAAGTGGTTTCTGACGGGAAGCGACCTGGTTCCAAGAAGTGAAGCAAGCTAAATAGTTCTTCTACTGTATTTTGCAAAGGGGTTCCAGTAAGCAGCACTTTGTGTTCCTGAATGGTTAAGAAATAAATTGCCTATGAATCCATCTAAATTCATTTTCAATGGAGAAATAAACAAAATTATCTCTTTTCCCCCCATGTCTTTGGATCTTCACCCCTCTGCCAACACACACCTCCCCCTATGTATAGCTCTTTTCAACACATTTCTAACTAACATTCTGACCTTCCTTCAGCAACAGCCCAGAAAAATATGTCACTAATTAAGCACCTTCAAAAGTCCTCCAGATACAAGAAGACGTTTTACTGACCCACAATATTCCAGCTCTTTCACAAATACAACGAACAACAGCACAAATACAACGGCAAAATAACAGCTGAACTTATCCCATCATTTTTGGCATAAATCCATCAATTTACTACACCTCCAATACATTTCAGTTCTCAAATCTCTTCATGGTTGGTGTAAGCTTCTAACATAGGAAACCTGAACCTACACACAACAAAGCAGAGCCAAGAGGAAAAGCTGGATATTGCTTTAGAGGAGGA
>NW_015091666.1:6516-6825 GCF_001431845.1 Calidris pugnax | reverse complement strand
GCCATGGGGGGGGGGGCATAGGGGTTACAGAGGGGACCTATAGGGGCCATGGAGGCCAAGTGGGGGCATAGGGGCTATAGGGGGGAACCTATATAGGCCATAGGGCCCCTATAGGGGGTGCCTGTAGGGCCATGGAGGGGACATAGAGGCTATACAGGAGACTTATAGGTGCGATGGAGGGGCTACAGGAGGGACCTTTAGGGACCATGGAGGCCATGGGGGGGCATAGGGTTTATGGGGGGACCTATAGGAGCCATAGTGGGTACGTACAGGAGCCATAGGGGCTATAGCAGTGACCTATAGAGGCAA
>NW_015091666.1:0-2471 GCF_001431845.1 Calidris pugnax | reverse complement strand
GGAGGCCATGGGGGGGGGGGCATAGGGGTTACAGAGGGGACCTATAGGGGCCATGGAGGCCAAGTGGGGGCATAGGGGCTATAGGGGGGAACCTATATAGGCCATAGGGGCCCTATAGGGGGTGCCTGTAGGGCCATGGAGGGGACATAGAGGCTATACAGGAGACTTATAGGTGCGATGGAGGGGCTACAGGAGGGACCTTTAGGGACCATGGAGGCCATGGGGGGGCATAGGGTTTATGGGGGGAACTATAGGAGCCATAGTGGGTACGTACAGGAGCCATAGGGGCTATAGCAGTGACCTATAGGGGCCATGGTGGGGGCATAGGAGCCATCGGGGGCACCTATATGGCCACAGGGGCCTGTTCTGCCTTTCAGGATGTGCATTTCAGGACCGTGGCACCAGAGGGCTCATTAACATGCACAAGGCCCTGCCCAGGCAGGTCTCCGGGGTTAATTGGGGAAGGTCCGGGGCTGTGATCAACGTGAAACACAATTTTCCTGCTCATTCGCGCATTGCAATCAGCCATCTCTTAATTGCTCTCCATCCCCTGCATCTCCTAACGAACCCCGGACAGACCTGAAGATCAAGGCCCTTTCTGTCACCCAGCCCACGGGCAGTCTTCATCCATCCCTGCCCCAACACCACCAGTTTTCCGACGGAGTCCTAGAGTGCTGTGGGGCTGGAAGTGACCTCTGGAGAGCATCTCCTCCAGCCCCCTGCCAGAGCAGGTCCCACAGGAATGTGTTCAGGCAGGGTTTGAACATCTCCAGAGACGGAGACTCCACCGCCTCCCTGGGCAGCCTCTGCCAGGGCTCAGCCACCCTCACAGGAAAGAAGTTCCTCCTCATGATTAAAAAGCCCCAAGTCCCTCAGCCTTTCCTCAGCAGAGAGATGCTCCAGGCCCCTCATCATCTTTATAGCCCGCTGCTGTACCCTCTCCAGCAGTTCCCTGTCCCTCTGGAACTGAGGAGCCCAGAACTGGACCCAGTGCTCCAGATGGGGCCTCCTCAGGGCAGAGCAGAGCAGAGCAGAGTGGCAGGATGATCTCCTTCCACCTGCTGGTCACACTCTTCCTGATGCCCTCCAGGATGCCATTGGCCTCCTTGGCCACCAGGGCCCATTGCTGGCTCCTGGGCATCCTGTTGTCCACCAGGACTCCCAGGTCTTTCTCCTCAGAGCTGCTCTCCAGCAGGTCACCCCCAACCTGTCCTGGTGCAGGGGGTTATTTCTCCCCAGGTGCAGCACCCTGCACTTGCCTTTATTGAAGTTCATCAGGTTTCTCTCTGCCCAGCTCTCCAGCCTGTCCGGGTCTCGCTGGATGGCAGCACAGCCTTCGGCAGGATTTCATCGATTTGATCCAAAAAATCTTGGCATTCCAGCTACGTGGGGAAAATGAGGACTCACTGGCGGATATACAATAAAGGGCAGCTAAAAAGAATGTGAGAGCCATCGCTGAAAAGCCTGATCGCTGAATCCCTGGTGTCCAACAGAAATACCAGGTTTCAGGGCTTTTTATGCCTTTTACAGAGAGACTCAGGTGCTCGGAATCCAGGCAGGGAGTTTAGAGAAGTCAGTTCCTTCCTTGGCCAACTTTATGACATTGGTTCATCGCCTCCAGGGAGGGCTGCGCACAAGCCCAGGGCAAGGAGACCGGGCTTCTGGTCTCCATACCAGAGCTTGGCAGGGCCCGGTCAGACATCTCCACGTGCACTTCCAAAGCCCTCTCAGATGCTGCCTGCTTCGCTTCCTGGCAACACCGTACACAAACAGGGAGAAGGACCACACCAGCGTTCCGCGTGGCTACTAGCGCCGGGCGAGGCAAAGGGCAAGTGTCAGAGACGCACAGCAAGCCTTGTCCCCAGAGCTGCAGGACTCCGCAGGACCGAGGAACAGTCTCTGTGGCCACAGCCATGGCCCCGAGGGGGCTGAGGAGGGTCCCCACACCCTCGTCCCCACCCTCTGCACCCTCCAGGGCAGCCGGGAGGTCGGCTCAGGCCCTGCAAGCAATGGCTGCCCCCCGTGAGCGAGCCTGGGTCTCAGCACTGCCTGAGGAGCCTGGCCAGAGCAGCCCGAGGTGCTGGCATGCCACAGGAGCCCTCCGCTGCCTGAAGTGGCCAGTGAAACTGGGGCTGGTGAAACTGGGGCGAGAGAAGGGCCTGTGCAGCTCAGAAGCTCACCTTTCCCCTCGGAGAAGATCAAAGTGCAGTGGAAAACCACCCCTGCTTCCCCTCCTGACAAACAGGCCAGAACAGCAGGGTCAGACTCTCTCTCTCTCACTAGCAAGGTGTCCTGGTCCTGGCAGGGATAGGGTTCATTCTCCCCAGGCTCCAGCACATACACAGTAAGATGTGCTGGAGGTCGGAGGGGTCATAACGCCTCCAGGGTGTTGCTCCTGGCCCATCAGCATGAAGACTTGGTGGGCTCCCCAGTGGGGTCCGCTGTCACCTGTGGGGAGGAGGGGATGGTCA
>NW_015091665.1:0-1218 GCF_001431845.1 Calidris pugnax | reverse complement strand
GAATCTGCAGAAAACGCCTCCTTTCGAACTGAAATTGTGATTTTTAGACCCAAAACCGGCACCGGATGTAAAAAAATCAAGTTTGACTCCACATATAGACCCAAAACCGGCACCGGATGTAAAAAAATCAAGTTTGACTCCACATAAAACAACTCAGTTTTAACCAAAATAAGGGGTTTTAGACCCAATCCGGCATCAGAGCCCAAAAAACCAGAGTTTGGCCCTGAGGAAAACAACCCGTTTTTAACCAAAATTGCAATTTTTTAGACCAAAACAGCGGCGCGGCCAAAAAAATAGAGTTTCAACCTGTGGAACACAACACTTTTTTAACCAAAATCAGGGGTTTTAGACCCAAAATGGCCTTGCTGACAAAAAAGTGGGGTTTGACGCTGTGGAAAACAACCCCTTTTGAACCAAAATTGCGATTTTTTGACCAAAAATGGCATCGGATCAAAAAAAAAAAAGATTGGCTCCCCATAAAACAACTCATTTTTAATCAAAATCAGGGGGTTTAGACCCAAAATGGCCTTGCTGACAAAAAAGTGGGGTTTGACCCTACGGAAAACAACCCCTTTTGAACCAAAATTGTGATTTTTTTTGACGCAAAATGGCATCAAAAAAAAAAAAAAAAAGAAGTTTGAGCCTGTGGAAAAGCTTTTTTTAACCAAAATTAGCCTTTTTAGACCCAAAACGGTGTCGCTGCCAAAACCCAGCCTCTCCCCCCAACGGAATCGAGCCAAAATCGGGATTTTTTGACCCAAATTTGGGATTTTTTGACCCAAAATCGGGAGGTTTCAAGCCAAAAACTGGTGCAAAAGCCAAATAAAGCCCCATTTCGACCCCAAAATCACAACTTTTTGCCCCAAAATCGTGACTTTTTCACCCAAAATGGGCTCCCCCTGGAAAAAAAAAGGTGACTTTGACCCCCAAAGCGCACTTTTTTGACCCAAAACCGCCTTTTTTCCCCCAAAAAGGGGTTAAAAAGATAAAACAACCCCAAAGCCCCGTTTTTCCGAGAAAAACCCAAACTATCGATTTTTGGGTTTTCCCTGCCCCAAAACCTCCCCATTCCGCCCCAAACCGGAGGCGGGGCCTCACCCCTCCCCCCCTTAAAAAAAAACCCCATGAACTTTTCCCCAAAAAGCCGCTTTTTAGCCCCAAACCCGTTTTTTTTAATAAAAATTGCTATTTTTATGCTAAAAAGCGGTTTTTTTCCCA
>NW_015091664.1:0-1220 GCF_001431845.1 Calidris pugnax | reverse complement strand
AAACAACAGCTGGGTTTCGGGGGGAAAAAGGGCGTTTTAAGGCAAATGTCTTTTTTTAAAGGGGAAAAAAAAAAAGTCCGTTTTATGGGGGAAAAAGCACCATTTTAGGGCAAAATAAAAATCCTCATTTTACGGTGAAAAAAACTCCTCGTTTTATGGTGAAAAAGCCACTTGTTTTGTGACAAAATAAAGATGGAAAAAGAAGCATTTTATGGCTCAAAAGTCTCATTTTTAGGCAAAAAAATAATGGCATGTTTTAAGGTGAAAAACCTCATTTTGTGGCAAAAAAACCCGCTTATTTTAAGGTGAAAAATCTTCATTTTATGGTTAAAAAACCTCATTTTATAGTTAAAAAATCTCAACCCAGTTTTATGGTAAAAAATCCCCAATTTTCTGGTTTAAAAAATTCTTCATTTTAAGGCAAAAATTCTTCATTTTAAAGGAAAAATATTAAGGTAAAAAACCTTCATTTTATGGTAAAAAATCCCCTCTTTTTTTATGGAAAAACCCTCATTTTAAGGCAAAAAATAAACACGGTAAAAGACACGTTTTATGGCAAAAAATTGTCCTAATTTTATGGTAAAATAACATGAATTTTAAGGTTTTAAACCCCCTGATTTTATGGTGAAAAAC
The DNA here is from genome assembly GCF_001431845.1 of Calidris pugnax. Taxonomy (NCBI): domain Eukaryota; kingdom Metazoa; phylum Chordata; class Aves; order Charadriiformes; family Scolopacidae; genus Calidris; species Calidris pugnax. Next base: position 587 of record NW_015091664.1, on the reverse strand, counting down.
CCTAATTTTGAGGAAAAAACCCCACCTTGTTTTATGGTAAAAAACCCACTATTTTGGGGGCTAAAAAAAATCCACATTTTTGGGCAAAACCCACTCATTTTAAAGGGAAAAAAAGGGGAAAAAGAAGAATTTTATGGCAAAAAAAAAAGGAACATTTTAAGGTTAAAAACCATAATTTAAGGTTAAAAAAAAAACATTTTCTGGAAAAAACATCGTCATTTTAAGGTTAAAAAACCTCATTTTATGGGCAGAAAAAAAATCCCTCATTTTAGGATAAAAAACCCTCTTTTAATGACCCCAAAAAGCCCTAATTTTGAGGCAAAACCACCTCATTTTGAGGGGGGAAAAAACCCTCCTCATTTTAAGTTAAAAACCCTTCATTTTAGAAACCTCATTTTATGGCCAAAAATTCCTCATTTTTCCCCGTTTTATGGCAGAAAAACTCAAATTTTTGGCCAAAATACCCAATTTTGGCAAAAAAGCCCATTTTACGGCAAAAAAGCAATTTTAGATTTAAAAAAAAAAAACCAGAAAAAACATTTTATGGCCCAAAAAGAGGCAATTTTTGGTCAAACCACACATTTTTT
>NW_015091663.1:5867-6089 GCF_001431845.1 Calidris pugnax | reverse complement strand
TTCCTGGCCGTCACGGAAGCCCCTCGTCGCAGCAGCAGCTCGGCCACCTGGAAATGGCCGCAGCTGAGGGCGTCGTGGAGGGGGGTGATGCCTTCGCAGCCCGGCCCCCCCGGGTCGTTCAGTGACGCCCCCCCGTCCAGCAGCACCCGCACGATCTCTGGAAAGGGGGGGGGAAAGAGTGGTGAAAAAGGGGGGGCTCTCTGAGTCCTAAGGCGAGGGGTC
>NW_015091663.1:3673-4526 GCF_001431845.1 Calidris pugnax | reverse complement strand
AGACACAGAGCCCCCCCCCAGGGATGTGGGGGTCACACACCGAGCCATGGACCCACCATGGGATGGAGCCACCATGGGGTGGAACCACATTGAGCCATTGACCCCCCCCCGGGGATATTTGGGGTCCCACACTGAGCCACAGAACCCCCCCAGGGATGTGGGGGTCACACACCGAGCCATGGACCCCCCCATCCCCAAAGGGATGTGGGGGTCACACACTGAGACACAGAGCCCCCCCCCAGGGATGTGGGGGTCACACACCGAGCCATGGACCCACCATGGGATGGAGCCACCATGGGGTGGAACCACATTGAGCCATTGACCCCCCAGGAATTTTTTTTGGGGGGGGACACACCCCCTCACCTGCAATCGGGGGTCTCCAGCCACCTGGGCCCGTTCCAGCGCGGTGCGGAGGCAGGGTTGGAGGGTGGCGGGGGGCTCCCCCCCCTCCTCCATGGCCAACGCCACGTTCAGCCACGTCTTCCCCTCCTGGACACCCCCAAAAAGCAGAGTAGGGTGTTGGGGGGGGCCACACAACGAGCCATGGACCCCCCCATCCCCAAAGGGATGTGGGGGTCACACACTGAGACACAGAGCCCCCCCGGGATGTGGGGGTCACACACCGAACCATGGACCCACCATGAGATGGTTCCACACCAAGCCATGGACCCCCCCTTGGGGATGTGGGGGTCCCACACTGGGCCACAGAGCCCCCCCAGGAATATTTGGGGTCCCACACTGAGCCACAGAGCCCCCCCAGGGATGTGGGGGTCCCACACTGAGCCATGGACCCACCATGAGATGGTCCCACATTGAGCCATCGACCCCCCCCCCCCCCCGGGCGGCTGGTGGG
>NW_015091663.1:0-2722 GCF_001431845.1 Calidris pugnax | reverse complement strand
TGGGGATGACCCCCCACGACTCCCCCCCAGACCCCCCCTTTCCCGGGGGGTCTCACCTGCCTCTGGTAGAAGTCCACGGCCCTGGAGAAGTCCCCGTGCTTGGAGAAGGTGTCCCCGAGCTGCTCGCAGAGGGCCAGCGCCGCCGGGGGGTCACTGGCCGCTGCCTCCTCCAGAGCCTCCTGAAGCCGCATCACCTTGGTGGCTACCGGGGGGTGACAATTAATGGGGACCCCCCCAGAACCATCGGGGGCTTGGTGTCACCTCAAATGTCACCTGGGGACCCACCTGTGTCCTCCCAGCCCCGACCCCCGGCAGGACAGAAGGGGAAGGGGGGATGGAGAAGAAATGGGGGGGGTTGGGAGGCCCCTGGGGACACTGTCCCTCCTGAGGGGACATCATCTCTTCCATGGGGACACCATCCTGCCCTTGGGGACACCATCTCTCCCATGGGGACACCATCCTGCTCCTGGGGACACCATCTCTCCCCTGGGGACACTGTCCTGCCCTTGGGGACACCATCTCTTCCCTGGGGACACCATCCTGCCCTTGGGGAGACCATCTCTCCCCTGGGGACACTGTCCTGCCCTTGGGGACACCATATCTCCTGTGGGAGCACTGTCCTCCTCTGGGGACATTGTCCTGTCCTTGGGGACACCATCCCTCCCCTTGTCCTGCCCTTGGGGACACCATCTCTGCCATGGGGACGTTGTCCTGCTCCTGGGGACACCATCTCTCCCTTGTCCTGCCCCTGGAGACACCATCTCTCTCTTTGTCCTCCTTTGAGGACACCATAGCTACCGTGGGGACACTGTCCTGCTCCTGGGGACACCATCCCTCCTGCCCTTGGGGACACCATCCCTCCTGCCCTTGGGGACACCATCCCTCCTGCCCTTGGGGACACCATCCCTCCTGCCCTTGGGGACACCATCCCTCCTGCCCTTGGGGACACCATCCCTCCTGCCCTTGGGGACACCATCCCTCCTGCCCTTGGGGACACCATCCCTCCTGCCCTTGGGGACACCATCCCTCCTGCCCTTGGGGACACCATCCCTCCTGCCCTTGGGGACACCATCCCTCCTGCCCTTGGGGACACCATCCCTCCTGCCCTTGGGGACACCATCCCTCCTGCCCTTGGGGACACCATCCCTCCCCTTGTCCTGCCCTTGAGGACACCATCTCTACCGTGGGGACACTGTCCTGTTCCTGGAGACACCATATCTCCCCTTGTCCTGCCCTTGGGGACACCATCCCTCCCCTTGTCCTCCCCCTGAGGACACCATCCCTCCTGCCCTTGGGGACACCATCTCTACCGTGGGGACACCATCCTGCCCCTGGGGACACTGTCCTGCCCTTGGGGACACCATCCCTCTCCTTGTCCTGCCCTTGGGGACACCATCTCTACCATGGGGACATTGTCCTGCTCCTGAACTCAGCAACACCTGGGGATGACACAACCCATTTATGGGGCCACCAAACCCCTGGTGGGGAGGAAGCCCCCAAATCCCCCAAACTCAGCAACACCTGGGGATGACACAACCCATTTATGGGGCCACCAAACCCCTGGTGGGGTTGAAGCCCCAAATCCCCCAAACTCAGCAAGACCTGGGGGTGACAGCAAAGTCATGGGGGTGACACAATCCATCAGTGGGGCCACCAAACCCCCTGGTGGGGTTGAAGCCCCAAATCCCCCAAACTCAGCAAGACCTGGGGGTGACAGCAAAGTCATGGGGGTGACACAATCCATCAGTGGGGCCACCAAACCCCCTGGTGGGGTTGAAGCCCCAAATCCCCCAAACTCAGCAAGACCTGGGGGTGACAGCAAAGTCATGGGGGTGACACAATCCATCAGTGGGGCCACCAAACCCCCTGGTGGGGTTGAAGCCCCAAATCCCCCAAACTCAGCAACACCTGGGGATGACACAACCCATTTATGGGGCCACCAAACCCCTGGTGGGGAGGAAGCCCCAAAATGCCCCAAACTCAGCAAGACCCGGTGGTGACAGCAAAGTCATGGGGGTGACACAACCCATCGGTGGGGCCACCAAACCCCTTGGGGGAGCAGGAGGAGGGTGTGTGTCCCCCCCTTTTTCCTCACCTGGCCGGTGCTGGCGCAGCACTCGCTCTCCAGGCCCTTCTCCTTCATCCTGCGGGCGCAGTCGCGGGCCCGGGCCAGGCAGCGCAGGGCCCCCGAGGGCTCCCCCTCCCGCAGCTGGATGTTGCCCAAGTTGAAGTAGGCGCGATACAAATCCTCCAAGAGCTGGCCCTGCCTGGAGAAAAACCACCTTTAGGTCCTGTTTTTGTGTGTCCCCCCCAAAAAAATCCCCCCTCTGACCTCCTTACTCGGCAAGGAAGATGCTTTTCCTGATGTAGTGGTCGCACTTGGCCGGTTCCTTCAAGCTGTCGTAGACCAACCCAAGGTTGAGGTAGAGACGGGTCCTCATCTCCCTCAGCTCCCGGTGGGGAACGGTTCCTGGGGGGTGGAGGGGGGAAAAATGGGGGTGTTGGGAGGTGGGGAGGGTCCCTGGGGGGGCTGGGAACTCAGCCAGGGAGGGAGGAGATGGTTAGGGGAGTGGGCAACCTGCTGGTGGGCTTGGGCAACCCAACGGCGGGCTTGAGGAACACACCAAAGGGAGAAGGGAAGCCACCAAAAGGACTAAGGAAGCTACTGGGGACTGGGCAACCCACTGAGGGGACCAAGGAACCCACTGGAGTGTCCAAGAAA
>NW_015091662.1:98875-110801 GCF_001431845.1 Calidris pugnax | reverse complement strand
GCCAGCCCCCCGTTCCAGTGGAGGCGGCCGTTGGGCCTTTCCTCGGGGGGGAGGTCTCCCTGGCGGTCACCGTTCCAGCGGCGCTTGAGCCGCAGCTTGGGGGGCATCAGGGCGTCCTCTCTCTTCTCCTGAGCTTCCCCACCACCAGGTGCTCTCTCCCCTTGCTCCTGAGGTTCCTCGGCCGAGGAACCGGGGGCCGACGGCGGCGGCGCCGGGTGGGTGGACCAAGAAGGTGCCACGGGTCTGGCAAAGATGCCTCCTTTCTCCTCTTCTCCGCCATTTTCCTCCATCTCGTTTTTCTCTTTGCCTTTCGCTTCTTGGGCTTCCACCTCCTTCTCCACGACGGGTTCCACCTTGACCCTCGGAGGAGCAGGAGGAGGAGGAGGAGGAGGAGAAGCCAAATGGGGGGTGGTGACCGCTTCTTCGGCGCTTTCCAGTCTCTCCCGGTTTTTACGCCCCACGGGGGGTGGTTGGAGCTTGATGGGGAACTGGGGTTGTTCTTCCAGGGGGGGGACCTGGCACTGTAGTGGTGGCACCATGAGCGGGTAGCGGGGGAAAGTCCGCGGGCTCAGGTGGTAGTTGAAGACGGAGCAGGCTTGGGAGTGCAGGTAGTGTTTCATCTCCTCGGGGTTGAAAGAGAAGCAGCTGCTCCCCGTGAAGGGGCTGAGCCCCGGCGAGGGGCTGTAGGAGAAAAGGGTGGGGGTCAAGGATAAAGCCGGCGAGATGGGAACGTTGAGGACCCCCCCGCGCCCCGGCAGAGGGGAGACGGCGAAAGGGCTGTGAGGATCCGGGTAGATCCCGGGGCGGGTGAAAAGTGGGAGCATGATCTCGGGTTTGCGTTTCTGATGGTTGATGCCACCACCACCACCACCACCTCCACCTCCACCGCCGGCCCCCACGGCGTTCCGGGAAGCCATGAGATCCACCCCCCGGCGCCAATCCGAGGTGCCGTCCTCCAGCTCTGGAATTTCTGGTTTCCTTTCGCCTCCTTCCCCCAGTCCCTCCGGGTTGGAAGGGATCAAGGAACCGCCGGAGAAACGAGAAGGTTGGGCATCTTCGGTGGGAGAGTGGCCGTCCAGAGGTGGGAAATGGAAACGGGACGAGGCGGTGGGGACGGGGGGAGCGCTCTGCGGGACCACACCTGGGAGAGGGAGGAAAAAAAGGGGAAAAAAAGAGAGAAAAAGAGAGAAAAAGGATGGGAGAGAGTTAAAACTGCCGTCGCCGAGGGAGTTAAATCCCAGGTAGAGCTGCTTTTCGGGCCCAACCCGCAGGCGTTTGGAAGAGTAACAGAAAAATACCATCAACAAGGCGGCAGACGGGGAGATGGGAGGGGCCTTCCCCATCTGCTCTGCTGCTCTGCCCACCTCAATCCTGCTCCTGGAGCTTCTCCTCTCTCCTCTTCCCACCTCAAATCCTCCTGCTCCTGGAGCTTCTCCTCTCTCCTCTTCCCACCTCAATTCTCCTGCTCCTACAACTGGAGCTTCTCTTCTGCTCTTTCCACCTCAAATCCTGCTCCTACAGCTGGAGCTTCTCTTCTTCTGCTCTGCCCTCCTCAAATCTTCCTGCTTCTGGAGCTTCTCTCTCCTCTTTCCACCTCAAATCCTCCTGCTCCTGCGTCTGGAGCTTCTCCTCTCTCCTCTTCCCACCTCAATCCTGCTCCTGGAGCTGCTTCTCTCTCCTCTTTCCACCTCAAATCCTCCTGCTCCCGGAGCTTCTCCTCTTCCCATCTCAATCCTCCTGCTCCTACAACTGGAGCTTCTCCTCTCTCCTCTTGCTACCTCAAAACCTGCTTCTGGAGCTTCTTCTCTTCCCACCTCAATCCTCCTGCTCCTGGAGCTTCTGCTCTTCCCACCTCAATCCTCCTGCTCCTGGAGCTTCTGCTCTTCCCACCTCAATCCTCCTGCTCCTGGAGCTTCTGCTCTCCTCTTCCCACCTCAAATCCTCCTGCTCCTGGAGCTTCTTCTCTCTCCTCTTTCCACCTCAATCCTCCTGCTTCTACAACTGGAGCTTCTCTTATCTTCCCACCTCAATCCTCCTGCTCCTGGAGGTTCTCCTCTCACCTCTTCCCACCTCAAATCCTCCTGCTCCTACAACTGGAGCTTCTCCTCTTCCCACCTCAATCCTCCTGCTCCTGGAGCTTCTCCTCTTCCCACCTCAATCCTCCTGCTCCTACAACTGGAGCTTCTCTTCTTCTGCTCTTCCCACCTCAATCCTCCTGCTCCTGGAGCTTCTCCTCTCACCTCTTCCCACCTCAAATCCTCCTGCTCCTACGACCGGAGCTTCTCTTCTTCTGCTCTTCCCACCTCAAATCCTCCTGCTCCTGGAGTTTCTCCTCTCTTCTCTTCCCACCTCAAATCCTCTCGCTTCTGTGTCTGGAGCTTCTCTTCCCTCCTCTCTTCACTTCAAATCCTTCCCACTGTCGGGGATGAAGCTTCTCCTCTTCCCACCTCAAATCCTCTCGCTTCTGTGTCTGGAGCTTCTCTTCCCTCCTCTCTTCACTTCAAATCCTTCCCACTGTCGGGGATGAAGCTTCTCCTCTTCCCACCTCAAATCTAACCCTGCTGGGGTTACAGCCTTTCTCTCCTCTCTCCACCTCAAAACCTCCCTGTTGCTGGGGATGAAGCTTCTCCTTTCTCCTCTTCCCACCTCAAATTTCCCCACTGATGGGGATGAAGCTTCTCTTCCCTCCTCTCTCCACCTCAAAAACTCCCCAACTGATGGGGCCAAAGCTTCACCTCTTCTTGCCTCAAAACCTCCTCAACTGATGAGGTTGAAGCTTCTCCTTTTCTCCTCTGTCCACCTCAAATCCTCCCCATTGCTGGGGCTGGAGATTCTCTTCCTTCCTCTCTTCATCCCAAATCCTCCCCAACTGATGGGGATGAAGCTTCTCCTCTTCTCCTCTGCCCACCTCAAAATCTCACTGTTGCTGGGGATGAAGCTTCTCCTCATCCCACCTCAAAACCTTCCTCAACTGATGGGGATGAAGCTTCTCCTCCTCTTCTCTGTCTACCTCAAAACCTCACCATTGCTGGGGATGAAGCTTCTCCTCTTCCCACCTCAAAACCCTCCCCAACTGATGCGGATGAAACTTCTCCTCTGTCCCCCTCAAATCTCCCAGCTGATGGGGCTGAAGCTTCTCCTCCCTCCTCTTCCCACCTCAAATCCTCCCCAACTTATGGGGTTGGAGCCTCTGTCTTCTCCTCTCTCCACCCCAAAACCTCCCCAACTGACGGGGCTGAAACTTCTCCTCTTCCCACCTCAAATCCTCCCTGGCTTATGGGGTTGGAGCCTCTGTCTTCTCCTCTCTCCACCCCAAAACCTCCCCAACTGACGGGGCTGAAACTTCTCCTCTTCCCACCTCAAATCCTCTCCATTGCTGGGGCTGAAGCTTCTCCTCTCTCCACCCCAACTGAGGTTCCCTCAACCTCCAGCACCACCAGAAGAACCTCCACTTTCTCCTGCCCTCCCCTGACCTTCCCCGCTCTGCTTTACCCACCAAAAGGTTTGGGGAGGGCGCGGTGAAGCCATCAAGCTCCAACGCCACCTCCAGCTCTCGAGGCTGACTAAAAAAATAAATATAAATCACTGATTTGGGCTTTTCTTTTTTTTTTTCTGGGAAGACGTGTCTTTTCTGGAAGGTTTTTCCTGCCAGCTCTTCCAGCGCCGTGCCCACGGAGCCGCCTGGCTCCGGCTCAGCTCGTGCCGTAACGAGAGGCCAATTCCTCCACCAGCTTTTCTCACCTTCCACCGGGCGCCCCACTTTCCCCCATAAAAAAAAACCCTCAAAAAACCCAAATTCCAGCGCCCCAAACAGGTTGGGGCTCTCCCAACCCCCAATGCTGAGCCAGAAGGGAAGAAAACAGGTTGTAATTAGCCCGGCGCATTCCAGTTCTCCAAACTTCTTTCTATTTTTCTTTCTTTTTTTTTTTTTTTTTAAATGCCCCAGAGATAGGAGGGAGTGGCTGCAACCGAGGAGGAGGGGGGAGGAAAAAAAAAAGAGAACCCAGCACGGAGCAATATCGAGCTGGAACTGCCCGGACTCGTCGCTGCAAGTAATTATAGATTTACCGCGCGGCTCCCGTCTACATCTTCCACCCCCGCGCTCCGGCTAAAAGGCCTCCCGGAGAAGAGATTCCCAAAGAACAGATTCCTGGAGAATAGATTCCCAAAAAATGGATTCCAGGAGAATAGATCCCAGGAGAATAGATTTCCCTCTCCCCGCAGCCTTTAAGGCGGCGTTTCCCCCCACCCCGTGAAGAAAAACCACCTTTAGGACAAATTCTCTTCTCCCCCCACCCTCCTTTTGGGGTTTTTTTTCTGCTCAGAAGACAATCCCTTGAGGTATTACTCGCCCTGGCGCCCGCCTGGGACTATTTTTCCCCCCCCCCGAGGATGGGGAGGAGGGATGAAGGTGGCTTCAAAGCAGCAAAAAATAAAACGGAGGAGCAGCCGCCGCCAGCCGTGGGCAGAGGCGACACGAGATGAGAAACGCTCGTGCTTTGGGGAAACACCACAAAAAACCCCCCCCAGGATCTTGCAAATAAAAGATCCTTTTCCATAGAAACCAGCAGCAGTTTTGGGAGTCTGGGATGAACCCAGCCCCAACTCCTGCTCCCAGCAAGAGACTGGCAGGGTTTTTAGGAGGAGAAGGGAATGATTCTGCTCCATTAGAAATCCAGACTTCCAAAAAAATAAGAGGGATCCAAAACTCCACCAAAAAAAAAAACCAAAAAAAGAGGATCTCGCAAATAAAAGATCCTTTTCCAAAGAAACCAGCAGCGGTTTTGGGAGTTTGGGATGAACCCAGACCCAACTCCTGCTCCCAGCAAGAGACTGGGAGGGTGTTTAGGAAAAGAAGGGAATGATTCTGCTCCATTAGAAATCCAGACTTCCAAAAAAATAATAGGTGTCCAAAACTCCACCAAAAAAAACCAAAAAAAAATAAGATCTCGCAAATAAAAGATCCTTTTCCAAAGAAACCGGCAGCGGTTCTGGGAGTCTGGGATGAACCCAGACCCAACTCCTGCTCCCAACAAAGGACTGGGAGGCTTTTTAGAGGAAAAGGGAATGATTCTGCTCCATTAGAAATCCAGACTTCCAAAAAAATAAGAGGGATCCAAAACTCCACCAAAAAAACCCAGGATCTCGCAAATAAAAGATCTTTTTCCAAAGAAACCAGCAGCATTTTCGGGAGTCTGGGATGAACCCAGACCCAACTCCTGCTCCCAGCAAGAGACTGGGAGGGTTTTTAGGAGGAGAATGGAACGATTCTGCTCCATTCCCACTCTTTTTTGTTGTTCTGATGCAGGGGAGAATCGAGAAATATCTAACAATTTTGGTCAAACTCGGAGAAATCACTCCTTCTCCGCGCTTGTTATTAGATTCCCCCTTTTTGGGAGAAAAGGAGCAAACCGGGGGCTTTTTTGGGGGGAGGAGGAGAGAAAATTGCTCTTAAACTATGAATTTTCCAAGGGCCTGGCCACGTATAGTGTCCCCCCCCCTCCCAGAGCTCCTTGTCACCAAAGGGTCACATTTCTATGGCCCCATAAAGCGACGTTACGAGCTTGGGAGTGAGGCAAGAGACCTAAAAATCCGCTTATCCCAAGGACACCCCCACCCCCCCGGGGGCTGAGCAAAGCTGAGCCAACAAACCAGTTCAAATAGGAAACCCAAATCCCCCCAGTTTCTCCCCCCCCCAGCCCCGAGAGGAGACAGGGAGGGGGAAAAAAAAAACCAGATAAGGTTTTATCAGACGTTCCCTCTGATTGTCCCATCGGCTTTTGAAGCGCTGGGGGGGCAGCGATAGGGATCTGTGGGTCCATCCCCAGCATAAAAAAGGGTTAAAAGCAGTCGTTCCCCCCCCAAAAAATAAAATCCCCCACCCCCCCAAAACTCACCGTTAGGCCGAATGTTGATGAAGGGGTAGTTGGGCATCACCAACTTGTTGAAGTTGAACTTGTAGGTGAACCTTTTGCCTTTCGTCTTGTGGAGGATCCTCTTGTTGTAATAATATCTGCCGAGGAGAGCGAGAGAGATCAAACCCCAGCCCAAAAATACCTCTTTAAAATGCTTATTTTCTTTTATCACCATCAACATCCCACCCTGACGTCCCCAAAAATGTGGATTTTGTGGCATTATTTGCAAGAAAAACCCCTGTGTTTCCCAAGGGCACCCACTCCTTTTACAACACTTTTCGGAGTCGCTTTCCGAGCCTTTTCCAGGTCATTTTGTTCCTTCGAGCATTTTTTGGGGGCTGGGGGGGGGAAAAAAAAAGTGAGATCCTGGAGGGAAGAGAAAGCTGATCAACAAGCCAAGCCTGTACCTGCTGGTTTCACCCCTGGCCAAACTGGGACCAGTGCCACGGACTGGTTGGGGCCGAACAAAACTCAGCGCAGCGATGGAGCCGAGCAAAAAGGACCAAATTACTCAAAACCCTCATATTTTGGGTGGTTTTTTTTATAATTTCTGCAATTTTCGTGGCCCAGGGTATTGTTAGGGAAGGTCTACCCAGGCTGGGGCTGAACAAAACTCAGCGCAGCGATGGAGCCGAGCAAAAAGGACCAAATTACTCAAAACCCTCATATTTTGGGTGGTTTTTTTTATAATTTCTGCAATTTTCGTGGCCCAGGGTATTGTTAGGGAAGGTCTACCCAGGCTGGGGCTGAACAAAACTCAGCGCAGCGATGGAGCTGAGCGAAAGGGACCAAATTACTCAAAAACCTCATATTTCGGGTGCTTTTTTCTTTAATTTCTGCAATTTTCGTGGCTCAGGGGATTGTTTCTGCCACTCTCACACCCCAGGAGAAAAAAGGGAAAGGGAAGGTCTACCCAGGCTGGGGCTGAACAAAACTCAGCGCAGCGATGGAGCCGAGCGAAAGGGACCAAATTACTCAAAAGCCTCACATTTAGGGTGGGTTTTTTTTTTAATTTCTGCAATTTTCGTGGCTCACGGTATTTTTTCTCCCGGGGTGTGAGAGTGGCAGAAACAAGGGAAAGGGAAGGTCTACCCAGGCTGGGGCTGAACAAAACTCAGCGCAGCGATGGAGGCGAGCAAAAGGGACCAAATTACTCAAAACCCTCATATTTTGGGTGGTTTTTTTTTTAATTTGTGCAATTTTCATGGCTCAGGGTATTGTTTCTGCCACTCTCACACCCCGGGAGAAAAAAGGGAAAGGTCTACCCAGGCTGGGGCCAAACAAAACTCAGCGCAGCGATGGAGCCGAGCGAAAGGGACCAAATTGCTCAAAAAGCCTCATGTTTTGGGTGGGTTTTTTTTATAATTTCTGCAATTTTCGTGGCCCAGGGTATTGTTTCTACCACTCTCACACCCCAGGAGCAAGTCGTTTCCCTTCTTTTCACCCCCTTTGCCCCTCGGGGGATGAAAAACACCCCCTCACCTTCGCAGGCGAGCGCTGGGGAGGGGAACCTTCATCACCCCCAGCCTTTCCTCCTCATCCTCACGGCACCAATGGAGAGCAGGAGCAGTCAGTGGTGGGGATGGTGAATCTAATCCTCACCATGGCCTCCTCCCCCCTCACACCCCCGCAGTTTGGCCCCAGCCCCGTGTCCAAACAAAGGTGTTACGGGCACCTCGTCGTCGTTTTAGGAGGTGAGATTAACCCCAAAGTGGGGCCACCTCGGAGAGGGACAGGAAAAAGGAGCCACCAGGTCCCCAAACGACGCGGTCACTCGTCACACGGGGCACGGAGACACCAGGACACCCTCAGGTGGAGGTGATTTTCCACTCCCATCTCCCAAATTACAGCTTTTCTGCCACTGAATTTATTGTTTCCTTCCTGTTCCAGGAGGAGAGTTGCGTGTTTGCTGCCTTGTTTACCTTCAGCTCCACCCAGGAGGTATCAGAGGGCGTTGAGGCAGCGAAGTCCACGTTTAGAGGCTGATAATGCCCCGAGACCTGTCAGGAATTTGGCCACTCCTGCAGGTGACGGGCTCGAAATGCTGCAATACTTCACTTTTCCCCTCTCTTACTTCAAAATAAACAGTGAAAACTGGGAAAAAACACCCTCCAGAAGGGTCTAAATAAAAGAGGGCAAAGTTGGACTGAAGGATTTGGAGCTGTGAGGAAGGCTCGGCCCCTGTCTCACACAAGGGGACACTGGTGGTCCTCAAAGACACCCAAATTCGTGTCATCAGGGCTCAGGAAACCCCCAAATCCAGGCTCTCGCCGCGGGGCTGGCACCAAATCTCTTGCCTCACAGTAAAAATAAACAGTGATAATTGGAAAAAAACACCCTCCAGAAGGGTCTAAATAAAAAAGGGTGAAGTTGGACTGAAGGATTTGGAGTTGTCGGCCCCTGTCTCGCACAAGGGGACACTGGTGGTCCTGAAGGACACCCAAATTTGTGTCATCAGGGCTCAGGAAACCCCCAAATCCGGGCTCTCGCCGCGGGGCTGGCACCAAATCTCTTGCCTCGCACGGACAGAGCGGTAACAATAAACAGATAATTGGAAAAAAACACCCTCCAGAAGGGTCTAAATAAAAGAGGGTGAAGTTGGACTGAAGGCTTTGGAGCTGTCTCACACAAGGGGACACTGGTGGTCCTCAAAGACACCCAAATTCGTGTCACCAGGGCTCAAGGAACCCCCAAATCCAGGCTCTTGCCATGGGGCTGGCACCAAATCTCTTGCCTCACAGTAAAAATAAACAGTGATAATTGGAAAAAACCACCATCCAGAAGGGGCTAAATAAAAGAGGGTGAAGTTGGATCGCTTTCCGAGCCTTTTCCAGGTCATTTTGTTCCTTCGAGCATTTTTTGGGGGCTGGGGGGGGGAAAAAAAAAGTGAGATCCTGGAGGGAAGAGAAAGCTGATCAACAAGCCAAGCCTGTACCTGCTGGTTTCACCCCTGGCCAAACTGGGACCAGTGCCACGGACTGGTTGGGGCCGAACAAAACTCAGCGCAGCGATGGAGCCGAGTGAAAGGGACCAAATTACTCAAAAACCTTATATTTTGGGTGGTTTTTTTTTTTAATTTCTGCAATTTTCTTGGCTTAGGGTATTATTTTTGCCACTCTCAAGCCCCAGGAGAAAAAAGGGAAAGGGAAGGTCTACCCAGGCTGGGGCTGAACAAAACTCAGCGCAGCGATGGAGCCGAGCAAAAAGGACCAAATTACTCAAAACCCTCATATTTTGGGTGGTTTTTTTTATAATTTCTGCAATTTTCGTGGCCCAGGGTATTGTTAGGGAAGGTCTACCCAGGCTGGGGCCAAACAAAACTCAGCACAGCGATGGAGCCGAGCGAAAGGGACCAAATTACTCAAAAATCTCATATTTTGGGTGTTTTTTTTTTTTAATTTCTGCAATTTTCATGGCCCAGGGTATTGTTTCTACCACTCTCACACCCCAGGAGCAAGTCGTTTCCCTTCTTTTCACCCCCTTTGCCCCTCGGGGGATGAAAAACACCCCCTCACCTTCGCAGGCGAGCGCTGGGGAGGGGAACCTTCATCACCCCCAGCCTTTCCTCCTCATCCTCACGGCACCAATGGAGAGCAGGAGCAGTCAGTGGTGGGGATGGTGAATCTAATCCTCACCATGGCCTCCTCCCCCCTCACACCCCCGCAGTTTGGCCCCAGCCCCGTGTCCAAACAAAGGTGTTACGGGCACCTCGTCGTCGTTTTAGGAGGTGAGATTAACCCCAAAGTGGGGCCACCTCGGAGAGGGACAGGAAAAAGGAGCCACCAGGTCCCCAAACGACGCGGTCACTCGTCACACGGGGCACGGAGACACCAGGACACCCTCAGGTGGAGGTGATTTTCCACTCCCATCTCCCAAATTACAGCTTTTCTGCCACTGAATTTATTGTTTCCTTCCTGTTCCAGGAGGAGAGTTGCGTGTTTGCTGCCTTGTTTACCTTCAGCTCCACCCAGGAGGTATCAGAGGGCGTTGAGGCAGCGAAGTCCACGTTTAGAGGCTGATAATGCCCCGAGACCTGTCAGGAATTTGGCCACTCCTGCAGGTGACGGGCTCGAAATGCTGCAATACTTCACTTTTCCCCTCTCTTACTTCAAAATAAACAGTGAAAACTGGGAAAAAACACCCTCCAGAAGGGTCTAAATAAAAGAGGGCAAAGTTGGACTGAAGGATTTGGAGCTGTGAGGAAGGCTCGGCCCCTGTCTCACACAAGGGGACACTGGTGGTCCTCAAAGACACCCAAATTCGTGTCATCAGGGCTCAGGAAACCCCCAAATCCAGGCTCTCGCCGCGGGGCTGGCACCAAATCTCTTGCCTCACAGTAAAAATAAACAGTGATAATTGGAAAAAAACACCCTCCAGAAGGGTCTAAATAAAAGAGGGTGAAGTTGGACTGAGGGATTTGGAGTTGTGCGAGACAGGGGCCGACAAGGGGACACTGGTGGTCCTCAAGGACACCCAAATTCGTGTCATCAGGGTTCAGGGAACCCCCAAATCTGGGCTCTCGCCGCGGGGCTGGCACCAAATCTCTTGCCTCACAGTAAAAATAAACAGTGATAATTGGAAAAAAACACCCTCCAGAAGGGTCTAAATAAAAGAGGGTGAAGTTGGACTGAGGGATTTGGAGTTGTGCGAGACAGGGGCCGACAAGGGGACACTGGTGGTCCTCAAGGACACCCAAATTCGTGTCATCAGGGTTCAGGGAACCCCCAAATCTGGGCTCTCGCCGCGGGGCTGGCACCAAATCTCTTGCCTCGCAGTAAAAATAAACAGTGATAATTGGAAAAAACCACCATCCAGAAGGGGCTAAATAAAAGAGGGTGAAGTTGGACTGAAGGATTTGGAGTTGTCGGCCCCTGTCTCGCACAAGGGGACACTGGTGGTCCTGAAGGACACCCAAATTTGTGTCATCAGGGCTCAGGAAACCCCCAAATGCGGGCTCTCGCCACGGGGCTGGCACCAAATCTCTTGCCTCGCAGTAAAAATAAACAGTGATAATTGGAAAAAACCACCATCCAGAAGGGGCTAAATAAAAGAGGGTGAAGTTGGACTGAAGGATTTGGAGTTGTCGGCCCCTGTCTCGCACAAGGGGACACTGGTGGTCCTGAAGGACACCCAAATTTGTGTCATCAGGGCTCAGGAAACCCCCAAATCCGGGCTCTCGCCACGGGGCTGGCACCAAATCTCTTGCCTCGCCACAGAGCAGTAAAAAGTAGAAATGATGTTAGAAAGGGGAGTTGCTTTCTCCGAAAGGGTTCGATGGTGCGATAACAAAGAGTAACACCTCTGGTTTCCTCCCACACCTTCGTTGCTCAAACCGGTAGCGGCGATGGGAGGCGAGAAGAAAAGAGAGAGAAAAAGCTCCCCCGGAAGGAAGTTTTTCCTGATAATGACAACCTGAGCCAGAGGTGACACCATCACGGGGAGCCCAACCCTCTCTCTCTCCAATCAAACCCGAGTCCAGCCCGACCCACTCATCTCAAATTCGCTATAAACCTCGAGTTTCACCCAGGCAGGGAGTGAATATTGACAATTCATAGAATCATTGAGGTTGGAAGAGACCCTTGGGATCATCGAGTCCAACCATCTCCCCTACTCTACAAAGTCCTCCCCTACACCATGTCCCTCAGCACTGCATCTAAACGGCCCTTCAACACAGCCAGGGATGGGGACTCCACCCCCTCCCTGGGCAGCCTGTTCCAACGCCCGACCACTCTTTGGGTGAAAAATTCCTTCCTAATGTTCAATCTAAACCTCCCCTGGTGGAGCTTGAAGCCGTTCCCTCTCGTTCTGTCACTAATTACCTGTGAGAAGAGACCAGCCCCAACCTCTCTACAGTGTCCTTTCACGAAGTTGTAGAGAGTGATGAGGTCTCCCCTCAGCCTCCTCTTCCTCACACTAAACAGTCCCAACTCCCTCAGCCGCTCCTCATACGATTTGTTTTCCAGCCCCCTCACCAGCTCCGTTGCCCTCCTCTGCACTCGCTCCAGCACCTC
>NW_015091662.1:93650-95268 GCF_001431845.1 Calidris pugnax | reverse complement strand
ACAGGGCCCGAAAAGGGGACACTGGTGGTCCTCAAGGACACCCAAATTCGTGTCATCAGGGTTCAGGGAACCCCCAAATCTGGGCTCTCGCCGCGGGGCTGGCACCAAATCTCTTGCCTCACAGTAAAAATAAACAGTGATAATTGGAAAAAACCACCATCCAGAAGGGGCTAAATAAAAGAGGGTGAAGTTGGACTGAAGGATTTGGAGTTGTCGGCCCCTGTCTCGCACAAGGGGACACTGGTGGTCCTGAAGGACACCCAAATTTGTGTCATCAGGGCTCAGGAAACCCCCAAATCCGGGCTCTCGCCGCGGGGCTGGCACCAAATCTCTTGCCTCGCACGGACAGAGCGGTAACAATAAACAGATAATTGGAAAAAAACACCCTCCAGAAGGGTCTAAATAAAAGAGGGTGAAGTTGGACTGAAGGCTTTGGAGCTGTCTCACACAAGGGGACACTGGTGGTCCTCAAAGACACCCAAATTCGTGTCACCAGGGCTCAAGGAACCCCCAAATCCAGGCTCTTGCCATGGGGCTGGCACCAAATCTCTTGCCTCACAGTAAAAATAAACAGTGATAATTGGAAAAAACCACCATCCAGAAGGGGCTAAATAAAAGAGGGTGAAGTTGGACTGAAGGATTTGGAGTTGTCGGCCCCTGTCTCGCACAAGGGGACACTGGTGGTCCTGAAGGACACCCAAATTTGTGTCATCAGGGCTCAGGAAACCCCCAAATCCGGGCTCTCGCCGCGGGGCTGGCACCAAATCTCTTGCCTCGCACGGACAGAGCAGTAACAATAAACAGATAATTGGAAAAAAACACCCTCCAGAAGGGTCTAAATAAAAGAGGGTGAAGTTGGACTGAAGGCTTTGGAGCTGTCTCACACAAGGGGACACTGGTGGTCCTCAAAGACACCCAAATTCGTGTCACCAGGGCTCAAGGAACCCCCAAATCCAGGCTCTTGCCATGGGGCTGGCACCAAATCTCTTGCCTCACAGTAAAAATAAACAGTGATAATTGGAAAAAACCACCATCCAGAAGGGGCTAAATAAAAGAGGGTGAAGTTGGACTGAAGGATTTGGAGTTGTCGGCCCCTGTCTCGCACAAGGGGACACTGGTGGTCCTGAAGGACACCCAAATTTGTGTCATCAGGGCTCAGGAAACCCCCAAATGCGGGCTCTCGCCACGGGGCTGGCACCAAATCTCTTGCCTCGCCACAGAGCAGTAAAAAGTAGAAATGATGTTAGAAAGGGGAGTTGCTTTCTCCGAAAGGGTTCGATGGTGCGATAACAAAGAGTAACACCTCTGGTTTCCTCCCACACCTTCGTTGCTCAAACCGGTAGCGGCGATGGGAGGCGAGAAGAAAAGAGAGAGAAAAAGCTCCCCCGGAAGGAAGTTTTTCCTGATAATGACAACCTGAGCCAGAGGTGACACCATCACGGGGAGCCCAACCCTCTCTCTCTCCAATCAAACCCGAGTCCAGCCCGACCCACTCATCTCAAATTCGCTATAAACCTCGAGTTTCACCCAGGCAGGGAGTGAATATTGACAATTCATAGAATCATTGAGGTTGGAAGAGACCCTTGGGATCATCGAGTCCAACCATCTCCCCTACTCT
>NW_015091662.1:91231-92652 GCF_001431845.1 Calidris pugnax | reverse complement strand
CCTCGGGGAAATGATAACCTTGGAAAGGACCAAGAAAAAAAATAATATATAAAATCAAAATCAGTCAGCGACAGGAGCTCAAAACCGCCAAGATCTAGCGTGGATTTGTCTTATTTTTTCCTCTAAAGCATCACTTTGGGGTTTAAATCTATGAAACGGTCAACATGGAAGCAGAAAAGCCTTGCTTTCCTACTCTACTGCCCATTTTCTTACTGCTTTTAGCTCTCTCTCACCCCTTTTCTTACTCCTTTCCTTTCTTTTTCCTTGAAGGATCCGCAAACACCGCAAAAAAATAATAAAAAAATAAGTGGTAAAACTGAAAGGGACAAAAGGTGGGGGGAATAAAAGGCGCCCCAAAAAGGTGGGGGGAAGGAGGCCAAAAAGGTGAGGGGGGAAAAAAGGAGCCCCCAAAAAGCTTTGGGGAAAAAAAGGAGCCCCCAAAAAGCTTTGGGGATCTGCCAGGAGCCGGGGCTGGACTCGGTCTTGTAAGCCCACTCGGGGAAATGATAACCTTGGAAAGGACCAAGAAAAAAAAATAAATATATAAAATCAAAATCACTCAGCGACAGGAGCTCCAAACTGCCAAGATCTAGCGTGGATTTGTCTTATTTTTTCCTCTAAAGCATCACTTTGGGGTTTAAATCTATGAAACGGTCAACATGGAAGCAGAAAAGCCTTGCTTTCCTACTCTACTGCCCATTTTCTTACTGCTTTTAGCTCTTTCTCACCCCTTTTCTTGCTCTTTTCCTTTCTTTCTCCTTGAAGGATCCGCAAACAGCACAAAAAAATAATAAAAAAAATAAGTGGTAAAACTGAAAGGGACAAAAGGTGGGGGGAATAAAAGGCGCCCCAAAAAGGTGGGGGGAAGGAGGCCAAAAAGGTGAGGGGGGAAAAAAGGAGCCCCAAAAAAGCTTTGGGGAAAAAAAGGAGGCCCCAAAAAGCTTTGGGGATCTGCCGGGAGCCGGGGCTGGACTCGGTCTTGTAAGCCCACTCGGGGAAATGATAACCTTGGAAAGGACCAAGAAAAAAAAATAAATATATAAAATCAAAATCACTCAGCGACAGGAGCTCCAAACTGCCAAGATCTAGCGTGGATTTGTCTTATTTTTTCCTCTAAAGCATCACTTTGGGGTTTAAATCTATGAAACGGTCAACATGGAAGCAGAAAAGCCTTGCTTTCCTACTCTACTGCCCATTTTCTTACTGCTTTTAGCTCTTTCTCACCCCTTTTCTTGCTCTTTTCCTTTCTTTCTCCTTGAAGGATCCGCAAACAGCACAAAAAAATAATAAAAAAAATAAGTGGTAAAACTGAAAGGGACAAAAGGTGGGGGGAATAAAAGGAGCCCCAAAAAGGTGGGGGGAAGGAGGCCAAAAAGGTGAGGGGGGAAAAAGGAGCCCCCAAAAAGCTTTGGGGAAAAAAA
>NW_015091662.1:89682-90544 GCF_001431845.1 Calidris pugnax | reverse complement strand
CCTCCGCAGATGTTTCTGAGCCGCTGCCAAGTGGGGTTTTCTGGGAATAGTTTCCCTCGGGTCGGGTTTTCAAATTTCTTTTTTTTTATTTATTTTAACTTATTTTGATTTATTTCCCTCCCCCTTTTACCCCCCCCCCAACTTCCAAAATCCAGGGGAAGAAGCCACACTGTGCTCCCACGCCACCCGCCCCCGTTTCGGTGCCGCCGGAGAGTCCAAACCAGGCACCCAAATGAGGCTGAAAAAGCAAAAAATCCACCTGGAAAAAAAAAAAAACCAACCCCAAATCCTTCGGGATAAACCACCCCCGGGGATGATTTATCCACATTTTTCCAAACACCCCCAAAAAGGGCTGATCCATCCTCAGGCGGAGGGAAGCTTTGGGGAGAGGGGGGATTAATCCCTCCCGAGCTCCTTTATCCCAGTGAAAAAAAATAAAAAATCCCTAAAAGGTGGAAAAATCGGCTTTTTTTGCCTTTTTTTTTAATTCTTACCTCCTCCTCCTTCGGGTTTATCCACGATGCTGCAGCCTGCTTTCATTTTCCTCCCTCCTCCTGACTGCCAAACACAAGGAAAACCGGCATCAGCCACATTCCCCGCTCCGTTCCGGCAGGAATTTCACCCTCACCCTGCTCCAAATCCAACCCCCCCGGGACTAAAATCATTTTTTGAGGGGGGGAAACCCACCCCCCTCTGATTTTGAAGCTTTTCGAGGCAAAAAAAAGAGCCAAAAAAACCCCCAGCCAAAGGCACAGTTTGTCTTCTCTTCCCAGACGGCTCCGGCTGCCAAAATCCACAGGCCCAGATGTGCCAGGGAGGGAAAAACGGGAAAAAGGGGGGGGTTGATGGGGGGGGGAAACAC
>NW_015091662.1:87613-87907 GCF_001431845.1 Calidris pugnax | reverse complement strand
GATGTGCGGGGGGATTGGCATATGGGGGTCCAGCTGTGTGGGGACCCCGCTATATGGGGGTCCAATGTGCAGGGAGCCAGATGTGCGGGGGGATTAGCATGCGGGGACCTGCTATATGGGGGTCCGATGTGCGGGGTGCCAGATGTGCAGGGGTATTAGCATATGGGGAGCAGATGTGCAGGGATCCAGCTGTGCAGGGGTACGGATGTGGGGGGAGCCAGATGTGCAGAGGGATAAGTATATGGGGGTCCAGCTATACAGGGATCCAGATGTGTGCGGGTCCAGATGTGGGGG
>NW_015091662.1:85470-85838 GCF_001431845.1 Calidris pugnax | reverse complement strand
TGGGGGGCAGATGTGCAGGGAGCCAGCTGTGCAGGGAGGCAGATGTGTGGGGGGATTAGCATATGGGGTCCAGCTGTGCGGGGACCGTGCTGTGTGGGGGTCAAGGTGTGGGGGGGAGCCAGATGTGCGGAGAGCCAGATGTTCGGGGGGATTAGCATGTGAGGATCCAGATGTGCGGGGACCTGCTATATGGGGGTCCGATGTGCGGGGTGCCAGATGTGCAGGGGTATTAGCATATGGGGAGCAGATGTGCAGGGATCCAGCTGTGCAGGGGTACGGATGTGGGGGGAGCCAGATGTGCAGAGGGATAAGTATATGGGGGTCCAGCTATACAGGGATCCAGATGTGTGCGGGTCCAGATGTGGGGG
>NW_015091662.1:81071-83362 GCF_001431845.1 Calidris pugnax | reverse complement strand
GCCAGGGGGTCCTGGGGGGAGCCAGGGGGTCTCCAAGGGTTTGAGGGGAGCCGGGGGTGTGGGAATGGGGGGGCTGGAGCCACCCTGACCCAGGCAGGGACGAGCAGGGAGAGCCAGAGCTGGGGAAGAAGCCAGTTCCCCCTTTCCCAGCTCTGCCAAAGGGACCTGGGGGGAGCCAAGGGGTCCTGGGGGGAGCCAGGGGGTCCCCAGGGGTCCCGGGGGGAGCCGGGCGATGGAGATGGGGGGGCTCCCAGCTCTGCCCAGCGATCCCGGCCACCAGGACACAGCCCTGACCCGGCGGCACCCACCTCCCTCCGCTCTTTTCTTCTTCCTCCTCCTCCTCTTCTTCCTCCACAGCCAGACGCCACCGAGCAGGGCTACCACCGCCACCGCCACCACCACCAGGCACACCAGCCACATATCCCAGCCCCCTGTGGGTGGGGGGGCTGGAGCCACCCTGACCCAGGCAGGGACGAGCAGGGAGAGCCAGAGCTGGGGAAGAAGCCAGTTCCCCCTTTCCCAGCTCTGCCGAGGGGTCCTGGGGGGAGCCGGGCGGTCCCCAGGGGTCCCGGGGGCAGCCGGGCGATGGAGATGGGGGGGCTCCCAGCTCTGCCCAGCGATCCCGGCCACCAGGACACAGCCCTGACCCGGCGGCCCCCACCTCCCTCCGCTCTTTTCTTCTTCCTCCTCCTCCTCTTCTTCCTCCACAGCCAGACGCCACCGAGCAGGGCTACCACCGCCACCGCCACCACTACCAGGCACACCAGCCACCTCTTCCAGCCCCCTGTGGGGACAAGCCGTGGTGGGCACCAGGACCCCACCGGGGGGTGGCATCGGGTCCTGGGGGGGCTTTTTTTTACCCTTCTCCTGGCACAGGGTCTCCAGGGGGATGGAGATGTTGCCCAGGCAGAGACGAGCAGAAAGAGACAGAGCCGGGGAAGAAGCCAGTTCCCCCTTTCCCAGCTCTGCCAAAGGGACCTGGGGGGAGCCAAGGGGTCCTGGGGGGAGCCAGGGGGTCCCCAGGGGTCCCGGGGGGAGCCGGGCGATGGAGATGGGGGGGCTCCCAGCTCTGCCCAGCGATCCCGGCCACCAGGACACAGCCCTGACCCGGCGGCACCCACCTCCCTCCGCTCTTTTCTTCTTCCTCCTCCTCCTCTTCTTCCTCCACAGCCAGACGCCACCGAGCAGGGCTACCACCGCCACCGCCACCACCACCAGGCACACCAGCCACATATCCCAGCCCCCTGTGGGGACAAGCCGTGGTGGGCACCAGGACCCCACCGGGGGGTGGCATCGGGTCCTGGGGGGGCTTTTTTTTACCCTTGCACACGTTGTCCAGGGGGATGGAGATGTTCTTCTTCTCGATGGGGTTCTGGGCCGTGCAGGTGACCATGGAGCTGAAGGTGCTGGGGGGCACATCCAGGCACAGGGTCTGGTTGTCCCCACAGAGGTGTCCCCAGGGTGGCCTGGGCTCCCAGGTGACCTCAACATCTTTGTCCGCTGGCACCTGGCACCTCAGGGTGAGGTTGCACCCATGGGTGGTGAGGGAGAGAAGATGGGGCTTGATCTCCAGCTCTCCCAGTGGCCCTGGTGAAGGTGCAGAGAAACACCCATCAGCTTGGGGGACACCCTGGGGACACCCTGGGGACACCCCGAGGACACCCTGAGGACACCCCAAGGACACCCTGGGGACACCCCGAGGACACCCTGGGGACAACCTGTGTCCAGGCAGGGATGGGAGGAAGAGCCAGAGAGGAGGAAGAAGCCAGTTCCCCCTTTGGGAGGGGACCAGGAGGAGCCAATGTGTTGGGGGGGGGCTCTGGGTGATGGCTGCACAGCTGGATCCTGGTAAAGTGGGGTCCCTGCACAGCTGGATCCCCCCACACAGAGGAGGGTCCCTGCCCAGCTGGACCCACGTCTACAAGGAGATGTGCACAGCTGGGTTCCTGCACAGCTGGATCCCCATGCAGTCACCCCCTCTCCACAGCTGGATCCTCACAGGGTCACCCCCTGCACAGCTGGATCCCCATACGCTCACCCCCCCTCCACAGCTGGATCCTCACAGGGTCCCCCCCTCCACAGCTGGATCCTGACAAAGTAGGTCCCCTACACACCTGGATCCCCGCACACCTGGACTCCCGTGTACTAACACCCCTGCACATCTGGATTCCTGCACATCTGGACCCCCACTTAGCAGGGGGAGTGGGGATGGGGGGGGGCTGGAGCCACCCTGGTCCAGGCAGGGATGGGAGGAAGAGCAAGAGAGGAGGAAGAAGCCAGGTACCCATTAT
>NW_015091662.1:80593-80948 GCF_001431845.1 Calidris pugnax | reverse complement strand
CTCCACAGCTGGATCCTCACAGGGTCACCCCCCTCCACAGCTGGATCCCCATGCCATCACCCCCCCTCCACAGCTGGATCCTCACAAGGTCACCCCCCTGCACAGCTGGATCCCGACAAAGTAGGTCCCCTACACACCTGGATCCCCGCACACCTGGACTCCCGTGTACTAACACCCCTGCACATCTGGATTCCTGCACATCTGGACCCCCACTTAGCAGGGAGGGTGGGGATGGGGGGGGCTGGAGCCACCCTGACCCAGGCAGGGATAGGAGGAAGAGCCAGAGAGGAAGAGGAGGAAGGAGCCACTTCCCCTTTATCCCGGCTCTGCCGAGTGATCCCGGCTGCCGAGGGGA
>NW_015091662.1:76131-80378 GCF_001431845.1 Calidris pugnax | reverse complement strand
GGGGGGGGGGTGGGGGGAGGGGGGAGGCACGGGTGGGGGCGGGTGGCGGTTACTCATAAAGGCAGGACAATTTCCCGGTGACAGACGCTCGGCGGGGACGGACCCAGGGATTTCTCTTCCCCATTTCCCCCCCGGGGCCCCGATAACGTGGGGTGGGGGGAGGTCTGGTTGCTTCCCCCACCCCCTGGAAACCCGGATCCTTCACCCAATGCTCACCGTAGATGGAGAGGATAAAGGATTGCTCCATCACCTCCGCCGTGTCCAGTAAGATCTGAGCCTTGTAGACCCCACTGTCCCCCAGTTCCAGGGGCTCAATCTTCACCGTCGTCTGGTTGAGCATCTTCAGCCGATTTTTGAACCGGTCCTTGGGGTTGGGGCGCTTGAAGCCATCGGGGCCAACCTTTGCCACTTGGATGGTAGGCCTGGTGTCACCTGAGAAGCTCCACTCGGTCTCGTTCCATGTCTCGTTGGGGAGCAGGAGTGGGGAGAGAAGCACAGACCCCCCCAAGCTGCCGTTCACCCGCTGGGGTGGTGGGTTCGTGGTGCCTGTGGTTGGGACAGGGACAGTCTGGAGGATGGAGACCCCCAGCATCCCCCCCTCCCCACCTTGTTCCTCCCCACAGCCCCCACCCGGGGTACCCGTGGGTGTCTGCCCACCCCCCCTGGGATGATTGATCAGATCCTGCACCCATCGCCCCCAAACCCCAACAGAACCCCCCCAGGTACCACCAGTGGGGCTGGGCATCCCCCAGGGATGGGGAGGGAGAGTGGGGGGGGACACAGATGCTTGGGTGCCTTCCCAACATCGTCTCATGTTCTCCCAGTGTCTCCCCGTGTCACCCCACGCTGTGCTCGGGTCAGCCCCACCACAGGTTCGTGGAAGGGATGGGGGTCCTCACCCCCCCCCCCCCCCCCCCCCCCCCCCCCCCCTTATCTTCCTAGTGTAGAGAGGGAATTTCAGTCTGAGAGGGTTAATTTTTCTCTTTCTGAGACTTACAGACAGTGAATGGAGCTACAAGGTCTTTGGACAATTCTCTTTGGTCAAAATTCCTTGGATTTTACAGAATTATTCTTTGTAGTTACAGAATTGTTCTTCTCTAGTGAAAAGCTGCTACTGGGTGGCTGCAGGATGGGATACTCAGAGTTTTCTGTCCTGATTGTAACATGGTGTGCTGACCCATGCTTGATCTATTAAATGGACATTATACACCCAAATTTTAGGTACCTATTTTTGTAAACTGTGGTATATAAGTAATTCTAGTCAGACAGGGATATGTTTGACAGGTTGTTGTTCTATCCTTTGGCACGCTATTTTGATTCTTCCTCCCACTTATTTTGTCTGCATTTTTAGATTTTTGTTGCATTACACTATTTAATGTTTATCTTTGTTTATCTTCTTTTTCCTTAATTGGAAAGACTAGTCTCATTAATATGAATTTCATGTATCTGGCAAATAATTTGATATTTATTTTTTTTTAATACACTAAGAGAAGTTTTGGATGATCATGGATACCTGTCGCTGAAATTTCTGTCAGCACATAGTGAGGGAAGTGTTCTGGGATACATAAACTCTGAGTTAGGTTTGCAATGTGTATCGTTGAATAAATTATGCCTACTATTTGAAGTAGTGGGAATAAATATGCACTCTTGAGTTTGAACAGTGAGTGGCAGTTGGGGGGGGGGTGGGGGGAGGGGGGAGGCACGGGTGGGGGCGGGTGGCGGTTACTCATAAAGGCAGGACAATTTCCCGGTGACAGACGCTCGGCGGGGACGGACCCAGGGATTTCTCTTCCCCATTTCCCCCCCGGGGCCCCGATAACGTGGGGTGGGGGGAGGTCTGGTTGCTTCCCCCACCCCCTGGAAACCCGGATCCTTCACCCAATGCTCACCGTAGATGGAGAGGATAAAGGATTGCTCCATCACCTCCGCCGTGTCCAGTAAGATCTGAGCCTTGTAGACCCCACTGTCCCCCAGTTCCAGGGGCTCAATCTTCACCGTCGTCTGGTTGAGCATCTTCAGCCGATTTTTGAACCGGTCCTTGGGGTTGGGGCGCTTGAAGCCATCGGGGCCAACCTTTGCCACTTGGATGGTAGGCCTGGTGTCACCTGAGAAGCTCCACTCGGTCTCGTTCCATGTCTCGTTGGGGAGCAGGAGTGGGGAGAGAAGCACAGACCCCCCCAAGCTGCCGTTCACCCGCTGGGGTGGTGGGTTCGTGGTGCCTGTGGTTGGGACAGGGACAGTCTGGAGGATGGAGACCCCCAGCATCCCCCCCTCCCCACCTTGTTCCTCCCCACAGCCCCCACCCGGGGTACCCGTGGGTGTCTGCCCACCCCCCCTGGGATGATTGATCAGATCCTGCACCCATCGCCCCCAAACCCCAACAGAACCCCCCCAGGTACCACCAGTGGGGCTGGGCATCCCCCAGGGATGGGGAGGGAGAGTGGGGGGGGACACAGATGCTTGGGTGCCTTCCCAACATCGTCTCATGTTCTCCCAGTGTCTCCCCGTGTCACCCCACGCTGTGCTCGGGTCAGCCCCACCACAGGTTCGTGGAAGGGATGGGGGTCCTCACCCCCCCCCCCCCCCCCCCCCCCCCCCCCCCCGCGGGATCCCCAGATCCCCTCAGGACCGACTCCTATCCCCATCTAGGGGGGGTTCTCCTCACGAAACCCACCGGCGCTCCCTCAGTGGGTCCCCAGACCCCCAAAAACGGGGTGTCCCCCCCTTCCTCCCCACAGAGGGATCCCCAGATCCCCTCAGGACCGACTCCCAGCCCCATCCAGAGGGCCTTCTCCTTACGAAACCCCCTCAGCGAGCCCCCAGCCCCCCAAAAACGGGGGGCCCCCCCCCCCCCCCCCCCCCCAATGCCTTGCACCCAAGTGGGGGTCAAATCAGGTCAGTTTGAGGTTAAACCTTTGAGGGATGTCCCCAGGGTGGGGATGGGGACCTTCCATCCAGCTCGGTGCTGAGCTTTTGGGGTGCAGCCCCCCACTATTTAGAGAATGGGTTGGGTTGGAAGGGACCTTTAGAGGTCATCGAGGTGCTCAGACGCTCTTCCCAAAAGACTTTCCATCCCCAAATCATGGAATCATGGAATGGTTTGGGTGGGAAGGGACCTTAAAGACCACCCGGTTCCATCCAGGGCCACCTCCCACCAGCCCAGGTTGCTCCAAGCCCCCCTTGGTGCACAGACCTTAAGCCCGTCCAGGGATGGGGCAGCCACAGCTTCTCTGGCCAGCCTGGGCCAGGCTCTCACCACCCTCACACCAAACAACTTCTTCCCCAGATCCCACCCAAATCTCCTAATTTTTGGTTTAAAGCCCTTCCCCCTCATCCCATCACTCCCCTCCATGACCCAAAGAACTTCTGCCCCACATCTCAGCTCCATCTCCTCAGTTTTGGTTTAAAACTGTTCCTCGTTGTCCTATGGCTCCACCCCCTAATGGGTTGGGTTGGAAGGGACCTTTAGAGGTCATCGAGGTGCTCAGACGCTCTTCCCAAAAGACTTTCCATCCCCAAATCATGGAATCATGGAATGGTTTGGGTGGGAAGGGACCTTAAAGACCACCCGGTTCCATCCAGGGCCACCTCCCACCAGCCCAGGTTGCTCCAAGCCCCCTCCAACCTGCCCTTGAACCCCTCCAGGGATGGGGCAGCCACAGCTTCTCGGGGCAACCTGGGCCAGGCTCTCACCACCCTCACACCAAAGAACTTCTGCCCCACATCTCAGCTCCATCTCCTCAGTTTTGGTTTAAAACTGTTCCTCGTTGTCCTATGGCTCCACCCCCTAAACACCATCCCTGGAGGGATCTCAAAGCCGGTGCTGAGGGACACGGGGCAGTGGTGGGTTGGGCAGTGGTGGGTTGATGGTTGGTCTTGATGAACTTGGAGGTCCCCTCCAACCCAGGGAAGTGGTGGAATCACCAGAGCATCACAGAACGTTTGGGGTTGGAAGGGACCTTCAAGACCATCTGGTTCCATCCCTTCTAGTGGAAGGGCCATCTTCAATGAGACCAGGTTGCTCCAAGCCCCCTCCAACCTGCCCTTGAACCCCTCCAGACCCTTTGGGGGTGCATCCCAGGGTCGGGGGGGGGCGGTTTCTGGGCTACTTCAATTCCTGGGGCGAGATGCTCGTTGGGGGAGAAGCGGAGGGAGCCTCACCAAGGTTTTTTGGGGGGGATGGATGGACGGATGGACACCACCCCCCCTTCCCACACCGCAGGGCCCATCCTGTCCCCCCCCTTTTT
>NW_015091662.1:74685-75035 GCF_001431845.1 Calidris pugnax | reverse complement strand
GACCTTCCCCAGGGGAGTGGCGATGTCCCCACCCTTGGGGACACCAGCGCCGAGCCCCAGATGGCGTGGCCTGGCCGTGGGTTGGGGTTCGGGGACATCTCTCCCTCCTGCTGCACCGAGGGGTTCGTGGTCACCAAAGGCCCCAGGTTAGTCCCCAAAGCCCCCAGGTTGGACCTCAAAGCCCCCAGTTTGGTCCTCAAAGCCCCCAGGTAGGCCCCCAGAGCCCTGAGGCTGGTCCCCAAAGCCCCCGGGTTGGTCCCTAGAGCCCCCAAGATGGTCCTCAAAGCCCCCAGGTTGGTCCCTAGAGCCCCCAAGATGGCCCCCAAAGCCCCCAGGTTGGTCCCCCGCAC
>NW_015091662.1:71809-74636 GCF_001431845.1 Calidris pugnax | reverse complement strand
GTTGGTCCCCCAAACCCCCAGGTTGGTCCACAGAGCCCCCAAGATGGTCCTCAAAGCCCCCACGTTGGTCCCCAAGGCCCCAGGCTGGTCCTCAAAGCCCCCAGGTAGGTCCTCAAAGCCCCCAGATTGGTCCCTAGAGCCCCCAAGATGGTCCCCAAACCTCCAGGTGGTCCCCAAAGCCCTCAGGTTGGTCCCCAACCCACCACATTGGTCCCCAACCCCTCAGGCTGGTCCACAGAGCCCCCAGGATGGTCTCCAGAGCCTTCAGGCTGGGCCCCAAAGCCCCCAGGTTGGTCCCCAAACCCCCACATTGGTCCCCAAAGCCCCCAGGTTGGTCCACAGAGCCCCCACGTTGGTCCCCAGAGCCTTCCTGCTGGTCCCCAGCTGGTCCCCACCACCCAGCCTTTGTTTTCCCCCGGGAGCCACAAATGAGGGCAGGATCCGGGTGCTGCCCGCCCTTGGGTAAATAACGCCAGCTGGGCCGGCTGCCGGGCACCGCGCACACCTGGCACCCCAGGGACGAGGATGGGTCCTTGTCCCCACCGCGGGGCCACGCCGGGGTGGTCCCACGTCCCAAGGAGGGCTTGCCCGGCTGGAAATTTTGGGGGAGAAGGTCCCCGCCAGCTTGGAAATGTCCTGGTTGGGCTCCCAGCGCTGGGATGTGCTGTCAGCAGTTCACGGGATGCTCCTGTCCCCTCCCCCTGGGATGGCCTGTCCCCCTCATCCAGGGTGGCCTGTCTCCTACACATGGGATGGCCTGTCACCTGCATCTGGGATGTCCCATCCTCACCACCCAGGATGCTCCTGTCCCCTCCCCCTGGGATGGGCTGTCCCCCTCATCCAGGGTGGCCTGTCCCCTCCCCATGGGACGGCCTGTCACCTGCATCCAGGATGGTCCTGTCCCCCTCATCCAGAATGTTCCTGTCCCCTGCACCTTGAATGTCCCATCCCCACCACCCAGGATGCTCCTGTCCCCTCTGTCTGGGATTTCTTGTCCCCCATGTCCAGGATGTCCTGATCCCAGCACCCAGGATGTTCCTGTCCCCTGCCCCTGGGATGTCCCATCTCCACCACCCAGGATGCTCCTGTCCCCTCCCCCTGGGATGGCCTGTCACCTGCATCTGGGATGTCCCATCCCCACCACCCGGGATGCTCCTGTCCCCTCTGGGATTTCTTGTCCCCTCCACCCGGAATGCTCCTGTCCCCCTCATCCAGGATGTTCTTGTCCCCTGCATCTTGAATGTCCCATCTCCACCACCCAGGATGCTCCTGTCCCCTCCCCCTGGGATTTCTTGTCCCCCACATCTGGGATGTCCTGATCCCACCACCCAGGATGCTCCTGTCCCCTCCCCCTGGGATGGCCTGTCCCCCCCATCCAGGATGTTCCTATCCCCTCCACATGGGATGGCCTGTCACCTGCATCTGGGATGTCCCATCCCCACCACCCAGGATGCTCCTGTGTCCCCCCCCCCGGGATTTCCTGTCCTGCTCATCCAGGATGTTCCTGTCCCCTGCATTTGGGATGTCCCATCCCCACCACCCAGGATACTCCTGTCCCCTCTGTCTGGGATTTCTTGTCCCCTACACCCAGGATGTCCCATCCCCACCACCCAGGTGCTCCTGTCCCCTCCCCCTGGGATTTCCTGTCCCCCTCATCCAGGGTGTCCTGTACCCTCCCCATGGGATGGCCTGTCACCTGCATCCAGGATGGTCCTGTCCCCCTCATCCAGGATGTTCCTGGCCCCTCCACCTGGGATGTCCTGGCCCCTGCATCTGGGATGGCCTGTCCCCCTCATCCAGGATGTTCCCGTCCCCTGCACCTTGGATGTCCCATCCCCACCACCCAGGATGCTCCTGTCCCCTCCTCCTGGGATTTCCTGTCCCCCACATCCAGGATGTTTCTGTCCCCTGCATCTGGGATTTCTTGTCCCCCACATCTGGGATGTCCTGATCCCACCACCCAGGATGTTCCTGTCCCCTCTACCTGGGATGTCCTGTCCCCACCACCCAGGATGCTCCTGTCCCCTCTACCTGGGATGTCCTGTCCCCACCACCCAGGATGCTCCTGTCCCCTCCCCATGGGATGGCCTGTCACCTGCATCCAGGATGCTCCTGTCCCCCTCATCCAGGATGTTCCTGTCCCCTACACCCAGGATGTCCCATCCCCACCACCCAGGATGTTCCTGTCCCCTCTGCCTGGGATTTCTTGTCCCCTCCCCCTGGGATGGCCTGTCCCACTCATCCAGGGTGTCCTGTCCCCTCCACATGGGATGGCCTGTCACCTGCATCTGGGATGCTCCTGTCCCCTCCACCTGGGATGTCCTGTCCCCTCTGTCTGGGATTTCTTGTCCCCCACATCCCAGATGTCCCATCCCCACCACCTGGGATGCTCCTGTCCCCTGCCCCTGGGGTTTCTTCTCCCCAGCCAGGATGTTCCTGTCCCCTCTGCCTGGGATTTCTTGTCCCCTCCCCCTGGGATGGCCTGTCCCACTCATCCAGGGTGTCCTGTCCCCTCCACATGGGATGGCCTGTCACCTGCATCTGGGATGCTCCTGTCCCCTCCACCTGGGATGTCCTGTCCCCTCCCCCTGGGGTTTCTTGTCCCCCACATCCCAGATGTCCCATCCCCACCACCCGGGATGCTCCTGTCCCCTCCCCCTGGGGTTTCTTCTCCCCACCATCCAGGATGCTCCTGGACCATCTCCTGGGACATCCTGTCCCCCATCCCTGGGGTGTCCCATCCCCTACACCCGGGTTGTCCCATCCCCTGCCCCAAAGCTGTGTCTCTCCGTGGGGCTCGGCCAGTTCCCCCCCACCTTTCCTTCCC
>NW_015091662.1:67166-70981 GCF_001431845.1 Calidris pugnax | reverse complement strand
GGAGGGGGGGAAGGTGGAGGAAGGGGAGGCTAGTGAAGGACCCTCGCCCCCCCGAGGAGCCCCCACGGGATGCTCTGCCCCCGGCACGCGGCACCGACAGCACCCATGGGTGTCCCGTGGGGATAGGGGCCTCCTGGGGTTGGGACCCCCATGTGGGCAGGACCCCCAGTATGGCCAGGACCCCCAGTTTGGCCAGGACCCCACTGTGACTGGGAGCCCTGGGGTTACTGGGACCCCCAGTATGGCTATGACCCCCAGTTTGGCCAGGAACCCTCTATTACTGGGAGCCCTGGGGTTGCTGGGACCCCCAGTATGGCCATGACCCCCAGTGCAGCCAGAACCCCCCTGTGGTTGGGACCCCAATGTGACTGGGCCCCCTGGGGCTGCTGGGACCCCCAGTGTGGCCATGACCCCCAGTATGGCCAGTATCCCGCTGTGACTGGGAGCCCTGGGGTTGCTGGGACCCCCAGTACGGCCATAACCCCCAGTATGGCCAGGACCCTGCTGTGACTGGGACCCCTGGGGTTGCTGGGGCCCCCAGTATGGCCATGACCCCCAGTATGGCCAGTATCCCGCTGTGACTGGGAGCCCTGGGGTTGCTGGGACCCCCAGTATGGCCATGACCCCCAGTATGGCCAGGACCCCGCTGTGACTGGGACCCCTGGGGTTACCGGGACCCCCAGTATGGCCAGGACCCCCAGTGTGGCCCTAACCCCTCTGTAGCTGGGACCCCAATGTGGCCAGGACCCCCAGTATGGCCAGGACTCCACTGTGACTGGGACCCCCAGTATGGCCATAACCCCCAGTATGGCCAGGACCCCCAGTGTGGCCCTAACCCCTCTGTAGCTGGGTCCCCAATGTGGCCAGGACCCCCAGTATGGCCAGGACTCCACTGTGACTGGGACCCCCAGTATGGCCATGACCCCCAGTATGGCCAGTATCCCGCTGTGACTGGGAGCCCTGGGGTTGCTGGGACCCCCAGTATGGCCATGACCCCCAGTATGGCCAGTATCCCGCTGTGACTGGGAGCCCTGGGGTTGCTGGGACCCCCAGTATGGCCATGACCCCCAGTATGGCCAGTATCCCGCTGTGACTGGGAGCCCTGGGGTTGCTGGGACCCCCAGTATGGCCATGACCCCCAGTATGGCCAGTATCCCGCTGTGACTGGGAGCCCTGGGGTTGCTGGGACCCCCAGTATGGCCATGACCCCCAGTATGGCCAGTATCCCGCTGTGACTGGGAGCCCTGGGGTTGCTGGGACCCCCAGTATGGCCATGACCCCCAGTATGGCCAGTATCCCGCTGTGACTGGGAGCCCTGGGGTTGCTGGGACCCCCAGTATGGCCATGACCCCCAGTATGGCCAGTATCCCGCTGTGACTGGGAGCCCTGGGGTTGCTGGGACCCCCAGTATGGCCATGACCCCCAGTATGGCCAGTATCCCGCTGTGACTGGGAGCCCTGGGGTTGCTGGGACCCCCAGTATGGCCATGACCCCCAGTATGGCCAGTATCCCGCTGTGACTGGGAGCCCTGGGGTTGCTGGGACCCCCAGTATGGCCATGACCCCCAGTATGGCCAGTATCCCGCTGTGACTGGGAGCCCTGGGGTTGCTGGGACCCCCAGTATGGCCATGACCCCCAGTATGGCCAGTATCCCGCTGTGACTGGGAGCCCTGGGGTTGCTGGGACCCCCAGTATGGCCATGACCCCCAGTATGGCCAGTATCCCGCTGTGACTGGGAGCCCTGGGGTTGCTGGGACCCCCAGTATGGCCATGACCCCCAGTATGGCCAGTATCCCGCTGTGACTGGGAGCCCTGGGGTTGCTGGGACCCCCAGTATGGCCATGACCCCCAGTATGGCCAGTATCCCGCTGTGACTGGGAGCCCTGGGGTTGCTGGGACCCCCAGTATGGCCATGACCCCCAGTATGGCCAGTATCCCGCTGTGACTGGGAGCCCTGGGGTTGCTGGGACCCCCAGTATGGCCATGACCCCCAGTATGGCCAGTATCCCGCTGTGACTGGGAGCCCTGGGGTTGCTGGGACCCCCAGTATGGCCATGACCCCCAGTATGGCCAGTATCCCGCTGTGACTGGGAGCCCTGGGGTTGCTGGGACCCCCAGTATGGCCATGACCCCCAGTATGGCCAGTATCCCGCTGTGACTGGGAGCCCTGGGGTTGCTGGGACCCCCAGTATGGCCATGACCCCCAGTATGGCCAGTATCCCGCTGTGACTGGGAGCCCTGGGGTTGCTGGGACCCCCAGTATGGCCATGACCCCCAGTATGGCCAGTATCCCGCTGTGACTGGGAGCCCTGGGGTTGCTGGGACCCCCAGTATGGCCATGACCCCCAGTATGGCCAGTATCCCGCTGTGACTGGGAGCCCTGGGGTTGCTGGGACCCCCAGTATGGCCATGACCCCCAGTATGGCCAGTATCCCGCTGTGACTGGGAGCCCTGGGGTTGCTGGGACCCCCAGTATGGCCATGACCCCCAGTATGGCCAGTATCCCGCTGTGACTGGGAGCCCTGGGGTTGCTGGGACCCCCAGTATGGCCATAACCCCCAGTATGTCCAGAACCCTGTTCTGACTGGGAGCCCTGGGATTGCTGGGGACCCCTGTGATGCCATGACCCCCAGTATTGCCATAATCCCCAGTATGTCCAGAACCCTGCTCTGACTGGGACCCCTGGTGTTGCTGGGACCCCCAGTATGGCCGGGACCCCCAATATGGCCAGAAACCCACTTTGACTGGGACCCCTCTGTAGCTGGGACCCTGATGTGGCCAGGACCCCCAATATGGCCAGGACCCCGCTGTGACTGGGACCTCTGGGGTTGCTGGGACCCCCAGTATGGCCATGACCCCCAGTATGGCCAGGAACCCTCTGTTACTGGGAACCCTGGGGCTGCTGGGGCCCCCAGTATGTCCAGAACCATGCTCTGACTGGGACCCCTGGGGTTGCTGGGACCCCCAGTATGGCCATGACACCCAGTATGGCCAGGACCACCCAACGTGGCCAGAACCCCCCCAGTGTTGTTGGGACCCCAGTGTGGCTGTGACTGGTGTGCCCAGGACTCCCAGTTTGGCCAGGACCCCCCACGTAACTGGGACTCCCAGTATGGCCATGACCCTGGTGTGGCCAGGACCCCCGTGTCTCCACGTCCCCAACTTGGCTGGGACCCCCAGAGTGGCTGCAGCTCCAGTTTAACTGGGACCCCCAGTTTGGCCAGGACTCTGGCATGGCTGGGACCCCCAGTGTTGTTGGGACCCCAAGTGTGGCCAGGACCCCTCTGTAACTGGGAGCCCTGGGGTTGCTGGGACCCCCAGTATTGTCATGACCCCAGTATGGCCAGGACCCCTGGCATTGCTGGGACCCCCAGTATGGCCAGGACCCCCACTGTTGCTGGGACCCCCAGTGTGACCAGAACCCCTTTGTAGCCAGGACCCCGATGTGACTGGGACCCCCAGTGTCGCTGGAACCCCCAGTATGGCCAGGACCCCCAGTGTGACAAGAACCCCACCATGACTGGGACCCCTGGGGTTACTGGGACCCCCCAGTGTCGCTGGGACCCCCAGTGTGGCCAGAACCCCACCGTGACTGGGACCCCTGGGGTTACTGGGACCCCAGTGTTGCTGGGACCCCCAGTGTTGCTGGGACCCCCAGTATGGCCAGGACCCCACTGTGACTGGGACCCCTGGGGTTACCGGGACCCCCAGTATGGCCAGGACCCCCAGTATGACCAGGACCCCACTGTGACTGGGACCCCTGGGGTTGCTGGGACCCCCAGTGTGGCTGGGACCCCCAGTGTGGCTGGGACCCC
>NW_015091662.1:56461-66262 GCF_001431845.1 Calidris pugnax | reverse complement strand
GGGGGGGGGTAGAAAACCCCCCTCAGCCCCCCCCCAAAAAATTCTCTGAGGGTCAGAGGGAGTTTGGGGGGGGGTCACTTACCCGGATCTGCCGCCTTCTCGCTGTTCATCCTCCAGCACCAAAAGGCTCCCCCCAAACTCACCGCCAGCAGGATGAGGGTGAGGACGATGTACCCCGATTTGGAGAAGGCTGTTTGTCCCCCTGGATTTGGGGTGGGGTGGGGGGCACAGAGTGACACTGAGAGATGCCAACCCCACCGGGACCCCATCCCTGGTTTGGGGTGGTTTTGGGGAGGATTTGGGGGGGTCTCACCTCCGCTCTGGCAGATGGTTTGGAGGTCGAAGAGGGCGACCTTGCGGTCGGCGGGGTTGCTGACGGTGCAGGCGTAGGTGACGTTGGCGGCGGTGGGTGGCAGGGCCACCCTCAGGGTGGTCCCGTCGGGGGACAGTTGGTGACGGTCCGAGGTGAGGTCCCGGAGGACGTTGTCCCTTTGCCAAGTGACGTTGACGGCCCCTTTGCCCGAACCCTGGCACTGAAGGGTGAGGTTGCACCACTCCAAGGTGCTGGCCAAGACTTGGCTACGGGTCCGGGGGCTCGGGACCGACTCTGTGGGGTCAGGGATGGGGTGGGGGGGACACACACATATGGGTCAGAGTGGGGCGGCAGGGATCAGTCCACCCCACTCGCCCCCCATCGTCAGGCTTGGCCACCCCTCTCCTTCCATGGGGCACGGTATGGCCACCTTGGGGTGGTGGGATTGGGTCTTTGGAGAGGTTGAGGGGCTGCAGGTAGGGTGGGGGGGAAGGTTGGGGTCACACCTCAGCCTGGTGACCCCCATGGGTGCTCCCTGCCTCAGTTTCCCCACCTGGAAAAGGGGTTAGTACCTGCACCCAGGGCTTTCTCTTCACCCTGGTGACCCCGTCAGCGCCCCGTGCCTCAGTTTCCCCACCTGTAAAATGGGTTAATACCTCTACTTGGGGCTTTCTCCTTCCCTCTGTGCCTCAGTTTCCCCACCTGTGAAAGGGGTTAACCCAACCCTCACACTCAGGACTTTCTATTTACCCCCTTAAACCCCATCAGTGCCCCGTGCCTCAGTTTCCCCACCTGTAGAGAGGGTTTAATCAATCCTCACACTCAGGGCTTTCTATTTACCCTCTCAAACCTCACCAATTCTCTGTGCCTCAGTTTCCCCACCTGTAAAATGGGTTAATACCTCTACTTGGGGCTTCCTCTTCACCCTGGTCACCCTGCCATTGCCCCGTGCCTCAGTTTCCCCACCTGTAGAAGGCGTTAACCCAAACCTCACACTCAGGGCTTTCTATTTACCCTCTCAAACCTCACCAATTCTCTGTGCCTCAGTTTCCCCACCTGTAAAATGGGTTAATACCTCTACTTGGAGCTTTCTTCTTCCCTCTGTGCCTCAGTTTCCCCACCTGTAGAAGGTGTTAACCCAACCCTCACACTCACGGTTTTCTCTTTACCCCATTTAACCCCATCAGTGCTCTGTGCCTCAGTTTCCCCACCTGTAAAATGGGTTAATACCTCTACTCGGGGCTTTCTTTTCACCCTGGTCACCCTGCTGTTGCCCCGTGACTCAGTTTCCCCACCTGTAAAATGGGTTAATACCTCTACTTGGAGCTTTCTCCTTCCCTCTGTGCCTCAGTTTCCCCACCTGTAGAAGGTGTTAACCCAACCCTCACACTCAGGGCTTTCTACTTACCCTCTCAAACCTCATCAATTCTCTGTGCCTCAGTTTCCCCACCTGTAAAATGGGTTAATACCTCTACTTGGGGCTTCCTCTTCACCCTGGTCACCCCACCATTGCTCTGTGCCTCAGTTTCCCCACCTGTAAAATGGGTTAATACCTCTACTTGGAGCTTTCTCCTTCCCTCTGTGCCTCAGTTTCCCCACCTGTAGAAGGGGTTAACCCAACCCTCACACTCACAGCTTTCTCTTTACCCATTTTAACCCCATCAGCTCTCCCTGCCTCAGTTTCCCCACCTGTAAAATGGGTTAATACCTCTACTTGGGGCTTCCTCTTCACCCTGGTCACCCCACCATTGCCCCGTGCCTCAGTTTCCCCACCTGTAGAAGGTGTTAACCCAACCCTCACACTCACAGTTTTCTCTTTACCCCATTTAACCCCACCGTTGCCCCGTGCCTCAGTTTCCCCACCTGTAAAATGGGTTAATACCTCTACTTGGGGCTTTCTTTTTACCCTGGTCACCCTGCTGTTGCCCCGTGACTCAGTTTCCCCACCTGTGGAAGGTGTTAACCCAACCCTCACACTCAGGGCTTTCTATTTACCCTCTTAAACCTCGCCAATTCTCTGTGCCTCAGTTTCCCCACCTGTAAAATGGGTTAATACCTCTACTTGGAGCTTTCTTCTTCCCTCTGTGCCTCAGTTTCCCCACCTGTAGAAGGTGTTAACCCAACCCTCACACTCACAGTTTTCTCTTTACCCCATTTAACCCCATCAGTGCTCTGTGCCTCAGTTTCCCCACCTGTAAAATGGGTTAATACCTCTACTCGGGGCTTTCTTTTCACCCTGGTCACCCTGCTGTTGCCCCGTGACTCAGTTTCCCCACCTGTAAAATGGGTTAATACCTCTACTTGGAGCTTTCTCCTTCCCTCTGTGCCTCAGTTTCCCCACCTGTAGAAGGTGTTAACCCAACCCTCACACTCAGGGCTTTCTACTTACCCTCTCAAACCTCATCAATTCTCTGTGCCTCAGTTTCCCCACCTGTAAAATGGGTTAATACCTCTACTTGGGGCTTCCTCTTCACCCTGGTCACCCCACCATTGCTCTGTGCCTCAGTTTCCCCACCTGTAAAATGGGTTAATACCTCTACTTGGAGCTTTCTCCTTCCCTCTGTGCCTCAGTTTCCCCACCTGTAGAAGGGGTTAACCCAACCCTCACACTCACAGCTTTCTCTTTACCCATTTTAACCCCATCAGCTCTCCCTGCCTCAGTTTCCCCACCTGTAAAATGGGTTAATACCTCTACTTGGGGCTTCCTCTTCACCCTGGGAACCCCATCAGTGCTCTATACCTCAGTTTCCCCACCTGTAAAATGGGTTAATACCTCTACTTGGGGCTTCCTCTTCACCCTGGGAACCCCATCAGTGCTCTATACCTCAGTTTCCCCACCTGTAAAATGGGTTAATACCTCTACTTGGGGCTTCCTCTTCACCCTGGGAACCCCATCAGTGCTCTATACCTCAGTTTCCCCACCTGTAAAATGGGTTAATACCTCTACTTGGGGCTTCCTCTTCACCCTGGGAACCCCATCAGTGCTCTATACCTCAGTTTCCCCACCTGTAAAATGGGTTAATATCCCTACTTGGGGCTTCCTCTTCACCCTGGTAACCCCATCAGTGCTCTATACCTCAGTTTCCCCACCTGTAAAATGGGTTAATACCTCTACTTGGGGCTTTTTCTTCACCCTGGTCACCCCACCGTTGCCCCGTGACTCAGTTTCCCCACCTGTAAAATGGGTTAATATCCCTACTTGGGGCTTCCTCTTCACCCTGGTAACCCCATCAGTGCTCTATGCCTCAGTTTCCCCACCTGTAGAAGGTGTTAACCCAAACCTCACACTCGGGGTCCGAGGTCTTAAACCCCATCAGTGCTTCCTGCCTCAGCTTCCCCACCTGTAAAATGGGTTAACACCTGTACCCAGGGCTTTCTCTTTACCCTGGTAACCCTGCCATTGCTCTGTGCCTCAGTTTCCCCACCTGTAAAATGGGTTAATCCCTCTACTTGAGGCTTTCTCTTCACCCTGGTCACCCTGTCATTGCCCCGTGCCTCAGTTTCCCCACCTGTAGAAGGCGTTAACCCAAACCTCACACTCAGGGCTTTCTATTTACCCTCTCAAACCTCACCAATTCTCTGTGCCTCAGTTTCCCCACCTGTAAAATGGGTTAATACCTGTAAAATGGGTTAATACCTCTACTGGGGCTTTCTCCTTCCCTCTGTGCCTCAGTTTCCCCACCTGTAAAATGGGTTAATACCTCTACTTGGGGCTCACCGTAGACGGAGAGGTTGAAGGCCTGATCCTCCACCAGCGCCGGGACCAGTTTGATGCGCGCCCCGTAGACCCCGCTGTCCCCCCTCTCCAGGGCCCCGATC
The DNA here is from genome assembly GCF_001431845.1 of Calidris pugnax. NCBI lineage: Eukaryota > Metazoa > Chordata > Aves > Charadriiformes > Scolopacidae > Calidris > Calidris pugnax. The sequence continues at coordinate 62,130 of NW_015091662.1, read as the reverse complement.
CTCAGGGCGGTGGCGTTGAGCATCTCCAGCCGGTCCTTGAACCGGTCCTTGGGGTCGGGGCGTTCGAAGCCACCGGGGCCAAACTCCGCCACTTGGATGGTGGCCCCGGCGCCGGCCGAGAAGCTCCACTCGATCTCCTTCACCGTCTTGTTGGGGGGCAGGAGCGGGGAGAGAAGAACAGACCCCCCCAAGACACCGTTGACCTGTCGGGGCTGAGCCCGGGCTTGACCGAAGAGGAGCTCTGGGGACAAAAGGGATGAAGGACAAAGTCACCAAGAGCTTGGGGACAAGGTGGGGCCAAGCCAAGGACAAGCCAGGGAGAAGTTGGGGATGGAAGGAACCCCCTTTTTTTTTTTTGGAGGGGGGGTGAGGAGGGAAGAAGCAGCATCTCCCCACCCTGATGTGGCCGCTTGGGTCTTCTCTCCATCAGCCGGTCCCTCTCGGGGCTGGGGACAGGGATGTCCCCCCACCCCAGCCCTGAGCTGAGGAGCCACCAGGAAGGAAGGAAGGAAGGAAGGATGGATGGATGCCGGGCTTGGAAACTGGTCGCCGCAGAGGACAAAAAGCTTCTAAAGAGCAAAGCATCTACTGGTTCAGATGGTGGTGCCCCATCTGAACTGGGACCTGCGGCCGGGGTCTCACCAGTACAACGTTCCAAGAGGCTCTGGGAGGAATTCCCAGCCGGCATCTGCAAAACCTCATTGTCCGCCTGGGCCAGGGGGGGGGGGGGGGGGAAGCAGCCGCCTCCGCTCCTCTCCCTGCAGCAGGACAGGGCCGGGGGGGGACGGGGACGGGACAATGTTCCCCCCCCTCCCCACCTACCAGCAAAATCATTCACCTGCACCCAGGGGACAATTAACTCCGGCCTTTCTCTGGGGGCATCTTCAAATGAGGACCCTCACTCTTGTGCGAGGCAGGGGCGTCCTTGTGCTGAACCCTCCTGGCCGTGAGCTGGTGCTGAGGGGTTCTGCAGGTGGGGACACCCCCGGCGAGGTGAAGCATCCCCCGTGGTCCCCGTGTGATGGGGAGATGGCAGCATCTTGGTGGGGCTCCTCTGAAGGCATCGGGCGCCGGCTCAGGACTTTGGGAACCCCCCCAGTAGGCTCCATCGTTCCCCATCGTTCCTGGGAACGCCACCGGCTCCATCCTCCATGGGGTGTCGGGGTGTCTGTGGGGTCCAGGGGAAGGAGATGGGATCAGTCCTGAGGTTGGTCATTCCCGTTGGCATGTCCCCCATCGCGCCAGGAATTGCCCTCCGTAGGGTCCAGGGGAAGGAGACAGGGTCAGTCCCGAGGTTGGTCATTCCCAAGGTTGGTCATTCCCATTGGCATGTCCCCCATTGCACCAGGAATTGTCCTCCGTAGGGTCCAGTGGAAGGAGATGGGGTCAGTCCCAAGACTGGTCATTCCCAAGGTTGGTCATTCCCATTGGCATGTCCCCTGTCATGCCAGAAATCATCGTTCATGGGGTGTCAGGATGTCCGTGGGGTCCAGGGGAAGGAGATGGGATCATTCCTGAGGTCGGTCATTCCCGTTGGCATGTCCCCCATCGCGCCAGGAAATGTCCTCCGTAGGGATCTCAGGGTGTCCATAGGATCCAGGGGAAGGAGATGGGATCAGTCCCCAGGTTGGTCATTCCCGTTGGCCCCATTGTGCCAGGAATTGTTCTCCGTAGTGTCCAGTGAAAGGAGATGGGGTCAGTCCCAAGGCTGGTCATTCCTGAGGTTGGTCATTCCTGTTGGCATGTCCCCCATTGTGCCAGGAAATGTCCTCCTCAGGGTGTCCATGGGGTCCAGGGGAAGGAGATGGTATCAGTCCTGAGGTCGGTCATTCCCATTGGCCCCATCGTGCCAGGAATTGTTCTCCGTAGTGTCCAGTGGAAGGAGATGGGGTCAGTCCCAAGGCTGGTCATTCCTGAGGTTGGTCATTCCCATTGGCATGTCCCCCATTGCACCAGGAAATGTCCTCTGTAGGGATTTTGGGGTGTCCATGGGATCTAGGGGAAGGAGATGGGATCAATCCTGAGGTTGGTCATTCCCGAGGTTGGTCATTCCAGTTGGCATGTCCCCTGTTGCACCAGGAAATGTCCTCTGTAGGGATCTCAGGGTGTCCATGGGATCCAGGGGAAGGAGACAGGGTCATTCCCGAGGTTGGTCATTCCTGTTGGCATGTCCCCCATTGTACCAGGAAATGTCCTCCTCAGGGTGTCCATGGGGTCCAGGGGAAGGAGATGGGATCATTCCCGAGGTTGGCCATTCCCATTGGCATGTCCCCCATCACACCAGGAAACGTCCTCCGTAGGGATCTCGGGGTGTCCATGGGATCCAGGGGAAGGAGATGGGATCAGTCCCCAGGTTGGTCATCCCGTGGGAAGGGGCTGTAGCTCTTGGCACGTGGTGGTGAGGGATGTCCCCGTGGCACGGGGAGCTGGCCCGAAAGGGACAACTGGAGAATGTCACCCAAGGTGGGCACGGAGCTCTGAGCTGTCACCACGTCCCTCTTTTTGGGGATTTGACCCCAAAGGGACAGTCGGGCAGGGCCAAAGCAGAGCAGAGAGCGTTGGTGAAGGTGGGCATGGAGCTCTGAGCTGTCACCATGTCCCTCTTCCTCGGGGACAGTGCCACGGAGGGACTTCAGGAAGCCCCAGCGTGGTGGCATAAGCTGCCAGGAGCATCACCACAGCCACCATGGGCCAGCGGCCGGGCATGATGCTGTCCCCCGCGCTGGGAAAAGGACAGTGAGGGGGTGCCCGGCTGCCAAACCAGCCCTTTTTGGGGTTGGGGGGTGCCAAAAGCCCCTCACCCTCCCCTCTGACCCCCCCATGCCACACTCACCTCCTCTCCAGCACACGCTGGCCAGGTCCATGGACCTCCTCATCTCCCCCAGGGAGCGGGACCAAGCCCTGCAGGTGAGGGTGATGTGGGGGGAACCAGGCTGCACCCCAACACGGAGCACCCCGTGGCAGAGGGGATGCCCCCTGACCCCCCCCAAGGTCCCCCGTGGGGTCTCATCCAGGTGACGGTGACTCGGGTCCCCCTGGTCCTTGTGCTGAACCCTCCTGGCCGTGAGCTGGTGCTGAGGGGTTCTGCAGGTGGGGACACCCCCGGCGAGGTGAAGCATCCCCCGTGGTCCCCGTGTGATGGGGAGATGGCAGCATCTTGGTGGGGCTCCTCTGAAGGCATCGGGCGCCGGCTCAGGACTTTGGGAACCCCCCCAGTAGGCTCCATCGTTCCCCATCGTTCCTGGGAACGCCACCGGCTCCATCCTCCATGGGGTGTCGGGGTGTCTGTGGGGTCCAGGGGAAGGAGATGGGATCAGTCCTGAGGTTGGTCATTCCCGTTGGCATGTCCCCCATCGCGCCAGGAATTGCCCTCCGTAGGGTCCAGGGGAAGGAGACAGGGTCAGTCCCGAGGTTGGTCATTCCCAAGGTTGGTCATTCCCATTGGCATGTCCCCCATTGCACCAGGAATTGTCCTCCGTAGGGTCCAGTGGAAGGCCCTCCTGGCCGTGAGCTGGTGCTGAGGGGTTCTGCAGGTGGGGACACCCCCGGCGAGGTGAAGCATCCCCCGTGGTCCCCGTGTGATGGGGAGATGGCAGCATCTCACCAGGGCTCCTCTGAAGGCATCGGGCGCCGGCTCAGGACTTTGGGAACCCCCCAGTAGAGCCTCCGGCTCCATCGTTCCCCATCGTTCCTGGGAACGCCACCGGCTCCATCCTCCGTGGGGTGTCGGAGTGTCCGTGGGGTCCAGGGGAAGGAGATGGGATCAGTCCTGAGGTCGGTCATTCCCGTTGGCATGTCCCCCATCGCGCCAGGAATCGTCCGGGGTGTCGGGGTGTCTGTGGGGTCCAGGGGAAGGAGATGGGATCAGTCCTGAGGTTGGTCATTCCCGTTGGCATGTCCCCCATCGCGCCAGGAATTGCCCTCCGTAGGGTCCAGGGGAAGGAGACAGGGTCAGTCCCGAGGTTGGTCATTCCCAAGGTTGGTCATTCCCATTGGCATGTCCCCCATTGCACCAGGAATTGTCCTCCGTAGGGATTTTGGGGTGTCCATGGGATCTAGGGGAAGGAGATGGGATCAATCCTGAGGTTGGTCATTCCCGAGGTTGGTCATTCCAGTTGGCATGTCCCCTGTTGCACCAGGAAATGTCCTCTGTAGGGATCTCAGGGTGTCCATGGGATCCAGGGGAAGGAGATGGGATCAGTCCTGAGGTTGGTCATTCCCGTTGGCTTGTCCCCCATCATGCCAGGAATTGTTGTCTGTAGGGTCCAGGGGAAGGAGATGGGGTCAGTCCCAAGACTGGTCATTCCCAAGGTTGGTCATTCCCGTTGGCTTGTCCCCCATCATGCCAGGAATTGTTGTCTGTAGGGTCCAGGGGAAGGAGATGGGATCAGTCCCCAGGTTGGTCATTCCCGTTGGCCCCATTGTGCCAGGAATTGTTCTCCGTAGTGTCCAGTGAAAGGAGATGGGGTCAGTCCCAAGGCTGGTCATTCCTGAGGTTGGTCATTCCCATTGGCATGTCCCCCATCGTGCCAGGAAATGTCCTCCGTAGGGATCTCAGGGTGTCCATAGGATCCAGGGGAAGGAGATGGGATCAGTCCTGAGGTCGGTCATTCCCATTGGCATGTCCCCCATCGTGCCAGGAAATGTCCTCCGTAGGGATCCTGGGGTGTCCATGGGATCCAGGGCAAGGAGATGGGATCATTCCCAAGGTTGGTCATTCCCATCGGCATGTCCCCCATCGAGCCAGGAAATGTCCTCCTCAGGGTGTCCATGGGGTCCAGGGGAAGGAGATGGGATCATTCCCGAGGTTGGCCATTCCCGTTGGCATGTCCCCCATTGCACCAGGAAATGTCCTCTGTAGGGATTTTGGGGTGTCCATGGGATCTAGGGGAAGGAGATGGGATCAATCCTGAGGTTGGTCATTCCCGAGGTTGGTCATTCCAGTTGGCATGTCCCCTGTTGCACCAGGAAATGTCCTCTGTAGGGATCTCAGGGTGTCCATGGGATCCAGGGGAAGGAGACAGGGTCATTCCCGAGGTTGGTCATTCCTGTTGGCATGTCCCCCATTGTACCAGGAAATGTCCTCCTCAGGGTGTCCATGGGGTCCAGGGGAAGGAGATGGGATCATTCCCGAGGTTGGCCATTCCCATTGGCATGTCCCCCATCACACCAGGAAACGTCCTCCGTAGGGATCTCGGGGTGTCCATGGGATCCAGGGGAAGGAGATGGGATCAGTCCCCAGGTTGGTCATCCCGTGGGAAGGGGCTGTAGCTCTTGGCACGTGGTGGTGAGGGATGTCCCCGTGGCACTGGGGGGGGGTTGGAGAAGAGCAGGGCCTCCAACCTGCGGCCGGTGCCGAGCGGCGCCGAGCCCCGGGCGGACGGAGGGACCGCAGGCAGGAAAACCACAGAATTTGTTGAGAACTCAAGCTGGGGGGTGGCTGAAAATCATCACTTTTCACACGCTGGTTTGGGGGGGAGGGAGGGAGGAAGAGGAGGGGGGGACACAGGGGAGAATGGGTCGCCAGGGCTGGGAACACAACAGGGAGGCTGAAAATAGAGAATTTCCGTCATTTCTTGTATCCCCCTTCGCAACCGCTCGCTGGAGACGGAGAGGATGAAGATCTGAGGATGGATGAAGGTCTGATCCGTCCCCAGTTTGATCCATGG
>NW_015091662.1:55656-56384 GCF_001431845.1 Calidris pugnax | reverse complement strand
TCACTTTATTTTCATGTAATTCACATTTCATTAAGATTTTATTTTCACACTCAGGCCAACTTCACACCTCTCAGGCTTGCCTTTTGTACCTCAAAGGAAACTGCAGAATTATCGGTCATATGCTGCTTTTCCTTACATCCCTTTAACCCCCATTCAGACAGGGTCACGTAGCTGTGAGGGGGAAAAAGATGCCCTTCATGTTAGCGTCCCTCTGTGGAAGATTTTTCATTTGCTACTGTATTTAGTCATTTTGAGCAATAATAGAAACTGAAATCTCATCTCCTGGCATACAGTAGCTTAAACATTTGAAATGCTTTTGCTGGAGGGCGCTGTTAGCACTTCTGTGCTTTTTTTCCGCCCCCCCCCCCTCCCCCACCCCCCCCCCGCCACCATCTCACACCTCGGCAAAACCCTTCCTGCCTGGTGACCCCACACCACCGGGGCTGGTGACAAGGAGGGGACACCACATCATCATTAGGTTGCTCCGTGGTTCAGTTTTGGGGAGGGGAGGGGAAATGGGGGGGGCGAGGAGCCCAAACGATGCCCCACCAGGCTGTGGCCCCCCCCTTTTCCCCTCTTCAGCTCCTAAAATGGGGGTGACAACGTCACGGCCGAGGCACCACCGTGCATTTTCTTCTCCTGGTGTCTTGGGGATGAGGTGCAGGTTTTTGGGGGGGTCTCGGGGAGGTGACAACCTGAGGATGGAGGGGGTTTTATAGGGGGGGGGG